>NC_052949.1:27652681-27952681 GCF_013358895.1 Oreochromis aureus | reverse complement strand
GTGAACAGTCATGGGTGAAAAGTGAGTATAAGAGGGACTGAGGACACACCCTGTGGGACACCCACATTCAGAATGAGGGTGGAGGAGGTGTGCTCTCCCATTCTTACGTTCTGGGGTCTGTTGCTCAGGAAGTCCAGTATCCAGCTGCACAGTGAGCTGCTGAGTCCTAAGTTGCTTAGTTTATTAACCAGTTTGTGGGGTTGAACTGTATTGAAGGCAGAGCTGAAGTCCACAAACAGCATTCTCACATAGGTGTTACTACAGTCCAGGTGTGTGAGGGCTGTGTGAAGAGCTGTTATTATGGCATCCTCTGTCGACCTGTTTGCCCTGTATGCAAACTGGTATGGATCGAGGTTTGCAGGGATGGCAGCTTTAATGTGTGACATGATGAGCTGTTCAAAACATTTGGCAATTATGGGTGTTAAAGTAACTGGACGATAGTCATTCAAGCAGCTCACTGTGTTCTTCTTGGGCACTGGAACGATGGTGGCTGACTTAAGGCAGGATGGTACTACAGACTGTAGCAGTGAGAGGCTGAAGATGGTGGTGAAAACCTCTGCTAGTTGGTCTGCACATGCTTTAAGCACTCTACCGGCTACACCGTCAGGACCAGCTGCTTTTCTCGCGTTGACTCTGCGCAATGTGGCTCTGACCTGGTGCTGCTCCAGCTGGATGGGAGCGTCATCCCTCTCTGTAACGGCAGGATGGGTGATGGTGTCCCTGTTTTCTTGGTCAAAGCGGGCGAAGAAATGGTTTAGGGTGTCAGGTAAGGTGATGTCTGGGGAGTTGGTTTGTGTGCAACTGTCTTTGTAGCCAGTGAGTGTCTTGATGCCCTGCCACATGTTTCTGGAGTTCTTTGTGTTAAAGTGTTCCTCGATGCGCTGTTTGTATTTGCGCTTGGCTTCTTTTATGCCTTTAACCAGAGAATGGCGTGCCTCTTTGTAGACTTGCTGGTCTTCTGATTTGAAGGCGCTGTCACGTGCTCTTACTAGGGCTTTCACTTCACTGTTGAGCCATGGCTTCTGGTTCGGGAACACTTAACAGTCTTTGTTGTTGTTACACTCTCAGTACAGAAGCTGATGTATGCGAGTACGGCAGATGTGTGGCCCTCCAAGTCTGATCCTTCTGCAAATACACTTCAATTCGTGTTATCAAAACAGTCTTGTAGGGCCGTGGTGGCTTCCGTGGTCCACACTCTTACTGATTTTTTAGATGGTTTTTGTCTTTGAATTAGAGGTTTATAAGCAGGGATCAAGGACAGAGAGAGATGATCAGAGAGTCCGAGATGAGGCAGGGGGGTGGCCTTGTAAGCATCTGGGATGTTGGTGTAGACCTGGTCTAGTGTGTTGTTTTCCTCGTCGGAAAGCTCACGTTTTAAAGAATCCAGGCAGGACAGATTTCAGGTTTGCGTGGTTAAAATCTCCTGCCACGATCACAGCGCAGTCCGGGTGTGTTGTTAGCTGTTTATTAATGGAGCGCTGGAGTAGCTCCATGGCTGACTTAGCATTAGCTTGCGGCGGCACATAAACTGCTATTATTGTGATCGCTGTGAGCTCTCTCGGCAAGTAGAAGGGTCTGCACTGAACCATCATATATTCTATGTCTGGGCAGCAGTGAACGACTTTAACTGTGTTGTTGGTGCACCAGTTATTGTTTACAAACACTAGCAGACCTCCCCCGCGTAGCATGGCCCGCTAGCTCAATCGCAGTATCTGGGGTGAAAGAGTCCAGCCAAGTCTCTGTGATGATCATAACACAGTAATCCAGACAGCGTGAGGTGATCCGCAGTCGTAGCTCATCCATCCATGGTGAGGAAGAGACTCGGAATAGCCGGTCCGTATGGGTTAACACGTAGCCTAGCCTTCAGCCCCGCTCTCTTCCCTCTCTTCTGTTTCCTGTGCCTCCGTCGGGAGCGCCGGGCCACTGCGACTGCTCGCGCCGCCATCTTGATACCAACCAGACCCATTTTATTGATACTAAACTGACCCAGAGGACCACCTCACAAAAACCTGACCTCTGACCTTAAGGTCAAGGTTAGTGGGTTTTAGGACATGCATCTATGGTTATCAATTTGAAACTCCACATTGCCTTGGTCTTGACTTATCGCATTCACAAAGTTGAGTGTCCACGCTACTGGCCCACCTGCCTACCTGGTAGGATGATCATAATATCAATCAACCTTTTATGGCTGAGGGGTATTCTGAGTGGTACTTCATGAAATCCGCTCTGAAGATACTGACAGAAACTTTCAACACCATTGTATTTCATCTTTTACACCATCTTGGAGCCTAAGGAGGAAAAAAACACGTTCTATCCTTGCTGAATTTGAACATTTCCAGCAGAAAGAGCTTGTTAAAAGCAAGGGGAGTGAATTAAATGGAACATTGTATGGGATTAATGACCGGTTTCCTAATGAAATCAATAATAGATATTAAATACTATATTCCATACTAAAGCAACACGGCTAGAAGGGACAAATGGCTCTGCCGTGGCCGATAATAAGCTTAGAAGTATATCAAAGGACAGCTAAGGTCGAGAGTTTCAGAAAAATAATTTGAAGACATTACACATACAGAGAAGGCATAGTGGATACACTGGACAAAGGATTCTGAATATGGAGCTGCCAGGCTGGAGGAAAAGAAGAAGACCACAGAGAATGTTCATGGATGTAATGAAACAGGATGAGCAGAGGGATGGTGGATGCTAGGGGTTGGTTGAAAGCGAGGCAGTAGCAAGTCCTAAAGGGAACACCCGAAGGAAGAATAAGACTGGTTTAATTGGTGGTTTATTTGATGAATTGTGAATTCTGTTTTGTTTTATTTTTTGAATAATTCATATGTTAGTTTTGAGTGGCTTAGCAAAACAAAGATCAGGTACAATGACTGGACTGAAAATTGGTGATGTCCAAAGAAAAACTGTGAAAAACCTTCAGAAAGATCATTTGAAAAGAAGATCTAACAAAGTCTGTCTTCTTGAAAGCATAATATATATAAAGAAATGACAGATGGCTCAAGACTAAAATGTCATGTTTTTCAAGTCTTACTATCTACTGACCACAGTCATGCTCTGTCTACAACTTAGCAAAGAAACATCTCACCATATATTATGCCAAGATATGTCTTAAAAATTTGAGGAAACTGAGTAAGAAGAGGACAAAAGAAGATGTGGAAGCCCTAGTAAGTAGATGAATAGTAACTCAGCATGTATAAATCAGAATCAGAATACTTTATTAATCCCTAGGGAAAATTTGTGGGTTACAGTTGCTCCAGTACAGTAACATTAAGAAAAACAGAAAAAAATAGTAAAAATAGTAACTGAACTGAATCTTTAATTGATGCACCTACTGTTTGCTAAAGCTTCATCATAAATGTAAATTATTTTGATCAAGCAAGTTTTTAGTTCATCATTGCCCTTGCAAAATTGGACAAAATGAGAGACTAAACATGTCATCAGAACTTATTCACAAAAACATACTGTTTTCCCAATCTGTTTTCCCAATCCAAATCAAATTCAATCCAACTAAACCTTTCTGTAGCAAATATAAAGATGTTGATACAGTTAATAATGATGTGATTTAGGTAAAATATTTCCCGCTCACATCAAAATAATTATTTTAATTGACAAACCTCTGGGTTTGAATAATCTAAAACAACTTTGGGGTAATGGGATAGTACAAGTTGTTTTCAACAGTGTAGCTTGTACTGCTTCATACAAAAACATTTGAATCTAATCAGTCAGAGTGCCTTTATAACTGAAGTAAGGAAAATCTAAAAGTAGTTACTGTTATCGCCTCTATACGTCCTTGCCTTTGAGTGCGACCTCTTAAAACAGACAAAATTTTGTCTGTTTTTCAAAAACATACTTTGCAAAGTATGGTAAAAACATAAACAGTGTCTGTATACCATGGTTGCCTTGACACATACAAAAAAAACAAAACAACTTGTGGCATTGAACAGTAAAAACACTGTCAGTGAACATAATGGGTTTTGCAGAATCACCCAATATCTGCCTTTTAGTCTGGCAACAGGATTGATTTGAGCAAACCACTGATGCTGTTTTTCTTTAGTGAGCACAACACATTCTCTGAAAATCGTTTTCCTAATGCCTCAGATCTGTGTTGAGTCTTTCTCATCATGTAGCATTACTGGAACTGCTTTGCTGAAATTGGAGTCCATAACTCCACTGAGCTGCAGCCCACACAGTCCCACTAGTATTTAATTCATCATAGCTGGTCTTCTTTTCTCTATTATTTCCTTTTTTCTATTTTAAAAATCTCCATTGCATCAAATTCGATCACTGGTGAACTAAATAACATGTTTTATTACCCATGGTTAATAAATGTTAACTACTCTTACATATTTCATGGAATGCACAGCATTTGGGTCAGGAAACTTTTTCCTTTCAACCAAATATTTTGTCTTATATTTGATAATAATGGCTTTGGTGTTGGAAATGTTCCGGGTAAATGCAGCAGTTTGTAAAGCTAAACATCTACAGTAGCCAGTGAAGATGATTTCTAGCAAGAGGTAATTTACTCTATTGATTTGTGTGCTCAGATAATTATGATGTTCCGTGTGTTTCTCACTACCAGCATGCTACTGCTGTCTTCTATTACAGTGGCTGTCTGCCATGGCAGCCCTAGACAGTCAACTTAATCCTTTATGACTTGTTTATGTTCACCAAGCTATTACCGCTAATGTGATGGCACGTTATGATCATCACTATCTATTAAGGAAGGACAAGTGCACAGTGGAGTTGTCCTTTTTGGCTTCATCACTTCTGGAAGCTTTTTGCAACAAATTAAAAACGCAATTAGGCGGCTTGATAAAATAAGGTGTGTTACAAGGGTGAGAGAAGACGTATAAGGCATATAACAGCGAGGCTTTACAATAATGAACCCAGAAAGCCTAAATACGCCTAAACTACACTGCAGACAGTCTGCTTCTAAATCTACGAAAAAGCGATATAATCAAGGAAATGTTTTGTCAGTCAGAAAGTAATTTTGCAGTTATGCTTCTCTCTTATCCTTTTCATTTCAAAACAACTAAAAATACATATTCACAAAGAATTATAAAGCAGATGATTCTAGAGGGAGTGTGGCCAGACTAAAAATTATATCTGAAGGAAGTGGAAGAATAATACAAAAATTAAGAAAACTCTTGAAAATAGAAAATAGTAGTTTGCAGTTTGTTGTGTTATGTTATGTTATGTTATGTTACTACCAGTCTTTCTGTATTCCAGTTTTTATGAATAAGTTTTTTGCTTAATACTAACCAGCAGGTCTGTGTGATACAGCTATAAAACTGCACTACACTAAAAAGATTGATGTATTTGGGAGCCTCTAGTTAACTTGCAACTTAGTAAGCTGCTCTCTTATCCAAATATGGTCACTTCTGGCTTCAAAAGCTAAAGTAAAAGCTGATAAATAGCTGCTAAAATATTAAGGTAAGTTTTAAAACTAGAGGAACACATAAGGTCAAAGTGGGCATATGCAATTTTTATTATATGCTAAACTGAGGTTGGTTATCAAAGTTAGCAACATCTGTATTTATGTTTTCATGGCTTCTTTAATGTAATTACATAATCTTAAATACATGGATTTTAGCATTGATAGAAATTAGATCAGCTTGCTTGCTCAGTAACAAAAGTATCTAAAAAAGTCCATTTAGATGTACAAAATCATCACAATAGGACTTTGGTGTTCATAACCTCATGATGTTGGCTGTTGAAAATAATGGCAACATTTATCTACCAGATGAGATCTTAGTACAGTGTTCACCATTTTAATTTAATGAACAGCCTTGAAAAACTGCAGTTTTCAACTACAGGTTGATCAGATAAAATTAAAGCAATATTTTTACTTTGTAATGTACTGCCATAGTTCCTTACTTTTGTTCAGAAGATTGCTGTGATATCACGTAGACAATAAAGCAGAGAATAAAACTGACAATAAAACAGAATTCCATTTGATTATTATGTGCTCATAATAAAAAATGATGTAGAGAATAAAGTTCTTCAAATAAAAAAAAAAATACTTCCATAAAAAAGTTTAGTATCAAACAACTGTGGCAATTCTATTTTTAAACAGTAAGTCACTCAAATAACAATGATTACTTCTCACTGCTGTGCATCTATTTATTTGGGGCTGTGTTGTAACAATGTGTGTGAAGTGTTGTATCAGCTGTTGGGCTCAGCATTGGTGTTGTTTGCTTTGTTTCTGTGTAAATCAAGTTAAGTTGGCTGCTTCCCCTGTTTCATGGGTTTTTGATAAATTTGTATTGATGAGTCCAAGTAAAAGCCATTTCGAATGATCCACTGTTTTTAAAATGTGTATGTATGTTTAGAACATCACCTAACACAATAATAGTGTATGCTTGATTCTGGGGTTTCTGGTTTAGAGGTGTAAGGTTACAGGTAAGTTTAAAGAGACTTTTCAGGTACTAATGCAAATATGCAAATATGATCTATTTAGCCAACATTCTGTGTTGCAGAGTAATCCCTCATTGCAGTATTTGCAAGTATTTTTTAATCTAGGGTGTACCCTATAACTTGTTCACTTGCAGGTAAAAAAATTAAAGTGGTGGTCCAACTCTCTTTTGAGGTGTTTTATTTGCTTAAAGCACCAGTTTTACACATAAAAGACATAAATAACCTACAATTTTCATCATCTTTGTAACTGAAAGCTCATAAACTTAGACCTAACTGCCTAATTAAAAATCACGGCATGTATAATACAGATATGTAACACTTTTATCTCTACTGCATTGTAGTCTGATTTATCTTTGAAGATTTAAAAACTTAAGTATGCACGGGTGCTACAAATGAGCTTCTCCCCAACAATATAGATAAGTTACATTTTGTTGTATGTACAGCAGTGATAGGTCAGCAGTGCAGCTGAAAATGTCTTGCTACTTAACATAACACACATCGAAGAAGCTGAAAAATGTATTTATTTAATTATTTTTTAATTTATTTATGTAACACCTTGTCTCTACTTTTTAAATAAGAGGGGAAACAAAGACAAAAACTTTTGATGCATTGCTCTGGTGTTTTTTTGGGTATGCCAGTGTATACTATGTTTAAAAATTGGACTGGAAGTCTAGCCTGTCATCAGCTATCTTTAGTATGTGACTCGCAAACAAAAATTTAAATCTGGTTTTAGACTCAGATGCTGATTTGAGAATGTCACTGTCACAGCTGCAGACATGTGTTAGAGAAGGACCCCAGTGGAGGCACTGACTTTATAAAGTGAGCTTTATTGACAGTGGCCAAACAAAATACAAATGAAAGCTGAGCATGGCAGCAACTAAACTAACACAAAAACCTAAACTGGAAGCAGCTACAAAAAAAATAACATAAAGGAACTAAAGCCTGAGACTAGAAACCTAAACCCGTAACTGGGAAACACAGAACACGCAGACCAACGGCGAGAGACACGAGACTGAAAACATGAAGAACTCAACGGGTGATACACAGGAGAAATGCAGGAGAACATGAAGACGAACCAGCAATAAACAGAAGACAGGGCTAAAATACACAGAGAGACAACGCTGGAACGAGAAACAGGAGGGAAACACAGCTGGGGCTAATCAGGCATCATGAGACAGGGAGGAGGCAAAGCTGAATACACAGACATAAGACAAGGTCTATCAAAGTAAAACAGGAAGCACAAGATAATCACAAAGACGCAGAGTAGACACTGAGACAGAGACACGACGGACTGGAGAGACAGAGAGAACATGGAGACAAGAGTGACTAGACGAGAAACACGGGGAAGGAAAAGTAACAGAAACTTAAATCATAGGAATTGAAAATAAACACGAGCAGAAAACCATGAATGACAGTAATCCAAGAATATAAATTAACCAATAAACACAAAGCACTGGGTCACAGACCCAGTACCGTGACAGTCACATTCCTTTCTGAAACTTTTCTTTAACTTTGTTAAACTTTATTTCTTTAACTTTACTTTTCTTTAACTTACTTAGCAACACACAGGATCTATACTGTCTCCAAGAAATGAGAGAATTTTTCACAGGTCTGGTTGGTTTGTATATAATTAAACACTGTATTGTATTTGTATTTGCCTGGGTTATCTTTGTCTAATTTTACAAATTAGTTTGATGATTTAAAACATGAACATGTGACAAATATGTAAAGGATTAAGAACTCAAAAAGGAAAAATACCTTTTTGCAGCACTGTGTATTCAGTCCATATAATCCATTCTATTAATTTATTTCTGAATTTAATGAACATAGCCAATAAAGTATTCATTTAAAAAATGAAGTGATCTTAGTTTATGGTGACAGCTAAACTCCCCGGAACTGCTTAGAAGATGGACAGGTCTCAGTTTGGGGCTTGCGATTGTTGAATTTTAACAATACAATTTACATGGCAATATTCACAACAAATAACAGGGCATGTGTGCAGCAGAGCATTTCCTTGGGTTTTTCAGAACCCATTAGCATAAAGCCAGAGACCATATAATCAGTATAATACTATAATGCTGAGACATGTGATGAGTTCAGCTCCTGCTTTTTTTTTCTGACTGTCATATAGTGGTGTTCATCTGGGCTCAGTATAGCAATACACGGTCATCTGTTTCTCTGACTGTGTTTTTATGAATGAAGTACAAAATGTATTTGATAAATACATTCAGTGCACAGAAAATATGAACTCCACTTCACCACTTGCAAAAGTGTCGAAATTCAAAAGAATAATGAGAAAGCAGATTGGAATATAATGTCTTTGTTTCGTTTGCAACCTTTCCACTACATTGACTTTGTCTAGTAATTGTTGCAGCAGGAACATGACAAGATGAAGTAAGCAAGTTTTACTTGACTGTATATTGATTTATTCTTCAAGCATGGTTCCCATCAGCTGGGTAAATGTAGCTAAATGTGATCTCTGTCTACCCTGTTGCATAAGACTTTTTAATGTCTTTATTATCTTTCCAGAATATATTTTGGTGCTCCAACAATTTTTTATTGTGGTTTTATTTTGTTTTTTTTTATTTAAATCACCTCTAATGAAATTATTGGCATAATTAGGCCACAGACCTCACCTATAACCAGTGTTGGTCAAGTTACTTGAAAATAGTAATTATTTACTAATTACTAATTGCTTCTCCATGAAAGTAATCCTTTGCTGATGACTTATTTTCAAAAGTAATTAGTTATTTTGTTACATGGTACACAACCTGAATACATAATAAAGCAATAGACCTTTCAGCCCAATTCTATTTTTTCTGCATAATCCATCATATAAAATTGAATCAAATGAAAAAGTCGCTTTTAAAAATTTGTTTTATTAGATTTAATCTTTAATTTTATGCACATTACATCAAGCAAAAATTAAATTAAATGCAACATTGACTGAATGAAATGTGTTTAACATTTAAACCTATTTTCTGCATATTCCAGCATATAAAATAAAATTATTTTTTGTGTTTACACTCACTCTTTCAAATACATGCAATTAAAACAGAGCAGAAAAATTTAAAAATTGATGTAATTCATCCAGCTGAACAGCAGGGGGCCCCCAGTAAGGTAATCGTCAATGAACAGGAGTGAATGGAGCTAAACAGTTAAAATAATGATTTATGCCCTGCTTCTAGGGAATAAAATACAGAAACAGATGATGTTTCTTGCTTGAAGTAAAAAAACAACTGTTTAGCAGGAGTGGGGCGGGTGGAGGTTTGCCCGGGGCCGCAGCGGCCATGTCAGTGGGAGGATCCAGGGGTTTCTCTATGAATTTCACATTCCCATAGCAGCGTGCTAGGTGCTTGCTCAGATTTGAAGTTTACTTTTTTGCTGTAGAAAGAAGTTTTCTTCCCACGCAGAGTGTACAGCAGACGCTAATGTTTTTGTCCGGTTTTACAGGATAAATCTTAATGTAATGTCAGTACTTCCAAGCTTTAAACGCTGCATGGTCGTACGCTGCATGGTCGTACGCTGCATGTTTCTCTTTTACTGTAAAATACAAATATAATTCCACTCCTCACCTCTCATTCCAACCACACATCACTACCTGTATCTCAGAGCCAGGCTCCAGTCATTAACACTTACCCAAGGCCCCCAACACATACAGACATAGAGTTAGCATTTTGCAATGACTAAAGCAATAATGTCACCATTGTCAAATATGCAGACCACTGCATTTTGCCAGTTTGTCCAGCTACCATGCTAGACCTGCTTGCATGTCATGTGGGGTGAAAATCAGGTAATTTTGGACTTGGACATCTATTTTTCCCAAGTTCCAAGCAGCCAGAAAAATAACTTCACGTTAAAGAATTAATGCTGTATTCATTCAACAGATTTTGAAACACAAGAGTATAAATTAGCATCTAGGTGAGCCAAACCGAAGTTGGAGTCACTTTTTTCTCCATAAGATTAGTCTCAGGATCTAAATGAATTGGTTTTATTTGGTTCCAGTTAGCGTTTTTTTAAGGATATAATGAATTATTAAATGATTACATTTTTTCTCGGTTTCTTTTTTCTAAACAGTTAGAATATTATTCAAGCTTCAATGTATTTGGAGATTGACTGTAAATATGTAAAGAATCAAAGATATAAATGTCTTGCCCCCATTACATACCAAACTACCTTACTTCAGTACAGACCATTTCCTAAGACAGCTGGCCACTGACTCAAAGGAAGGACCTTCTTAATCTCTGATTTTAGACCTTGAGGGAGATAAGATTTTTCTGTCCTTTTCAGGGTTCTCACCTCACCTCCACTGCCTTGCCAGGGAGCCAACAAAGCCTCACTTTACCTCGTTACTCTTCCTCTTTTGGCACTAAATTCAACACACCTCTCTCCTAACAGTACTTATCTCCTCTTTGCATCACTCTCTTTTCCTATCTGTTTCTCCTTTCAAATTATTGACTTTTCAGAGCATCTATAAAATATTTACAATGTGAAGGCAGACTCCCTTTTGGTGGGATTTTTATAATAGTGTGTGTGGGGGTGGGGGTTCGAGGCGGATCATTTTGAAAGCCCTAGCACTAAAAGGAATGAAGGAGCAGAAGAGAAGCAGATGCAGAGAAAGAGTAGATGGGAGTCCATGCAGAGTCACGGCATGAATACCAATGCTTTACACTGAAACACTGATGATTGTGAATAATATTATAAATAAGCAAAGCTACTAATACATACCATATTTCCCATGTATTATGAATTGTGATTCTACCCTGATTATTTCAACCTTCCTTTCTTTTACTGGGTCAGAGTTCTGCCAAATTAAAATAAAGCCCTTGGGACTGTTTCTGCATTAGTTCTGTTGACCGCATGTCATCAGTAAATACTTACATTTAAAAAATGCAAGACACCCGCATCTCCATATTAATAAAAGACAAGCCCATATGGCTTAAAAAAGGACAACTGTTACAAAAAAGTTACAAAAAAGGCAACATTTCCTTCACAATTTTCCAAAACCATTCAGTAAAAAGTGTTTTAAACCTACAGATAAAAAAATAACAACAACACAAAAGATATTGAATTTTTTAAAGAATCTGGTGTAAGATTTGGTCAAACTTTTTTGTATTGCTTTAGCACTTCCTGCCAGTTCATTTTTTTATATAACCTGCACCCACATAATCTTTGGGTATATGAACATATTGTATTACACACTTTCCACCTAATCATATTGAGTTAGTCCTTTTTTTGTAACAGTGTTCCCTCAAAATTGTTTCTGTACAACAAGCATTTAACCTATCTTATGGTTCCGGTACTTGGAGCTCCAGGTTTAAGTTTTCTCCAAAAACTGCCTGGGTTTATAGGGGCAGTATGGTAAAAATGATCTATTTATAACTGGTGAAACTGATAATTAACTTTGTCGTAATGTTTGTCCCTCTCACAACTGCACCTCATATTAGTATGTAATCACCTGTGCGCCATCTGTTTTTTTTTTCAGGTGGGAGGAACAATGTACAACACAGGCCGTCACGTCTCTCTTCGACTGGACAAGGAGCACCTGGTTAACATCTCTGGAGGGCCAATGACGTATAGCCACCGTCTGGAGGAGATCCGGTTACACTTTGGCAGTGAGGATGGCCTGGGCTCCGAGCACCTACTTAACGGACAGGCCTTCTCTGGAGAGGTGTGTGGAGATGTGAAACTATTATGTGAAATAGCTAGTTTAGCAAATTTTAACTAAATAAATCACCAAATGAAAATGAAAATCTATTTCACTGACTAGCATTATATCAAAACTAGTAGTTGGTTGTCAAAGATAAAAAGTTGGCCTTGCCAGTGCTAGTCACACTACTGCTGAAGGAGAAGATATTCAAACATTGATTCATTAATTCATCATTCCTGAAATAATGCACATTTCTTAAAGCAGTCTGATGAATAAAAGAATGACATCATCTTGATACATTCTTTATCGCAACAACATCTATTGCTTTAAATCCTGCAAATCAGTGAAGTCACTGAAATCAATGGTAGGCACTGCAGCTCAATTTTAAAATACTGATCAGCTCCAAGTGCACTAAATGATCAGACATGTGTTTCATGTTGACATGAACATCACTGAGTAGTATCAGGGGAAAATGTCAACTTGTGCTTTATGTCACAGAAACATGCAGGTATGTGTCAAGCGAGAAGGTAGGTTTTTGTTTTTTAATTTTAGCTTTATTCAAAATATATTTAATGAGCATAATTTGCATTGCTATCTGAAGATAACATTGACATGCACATGTATTTTCATGAAATTAAGAAAACAACCTTTTTTTCTCTAAGGTCTTTAATCTTGTCACATCCTGTTATGGCAGGCAGGGAGTGCTTGCAATAAATGATGTTTTTTTCTGGTGAAACATATGGAACAGGGAAAATGAATTATGTCAACAAATCTAACCAGTTAACTAAGATCTAGTATTCCTGGTACATTAGTGGAACTGTCCTTGACGTTGATGTAATATTGTTAAAATGGGATTTTTAGCACACTTGTTGTTTAGCGGGTAGCCAGCGGTCCTGAGACAGGAGGATCCCATGGCCAATCACCTAAGTAACTGTGACAATATCAGAAATAATGATCCATGTTTATGCATAGTTCAGGGTATAAAGCTTCAGGTGAGGATGAAGAGGATGATATTTCATTAAGGTTCTGGTGGCGTTCGCTTTCCTTTGCATTTTAATAATAATACATTTTATTTATTTATTTATTTTTACTTCTTTAGGGAAAGGGACCGCTTCTCTGACGATAAAACATACAACTGACCACTATATTCAAATATGTTGGGGTAACATGGCCATTTCCACAAACCAGTGCCCGCTCTTATGTATTTTTAATGTATTAATTATAAGTTTATGAGAATGCATCCATTTTTTGGAAACGTAATTACAATCTAATTATGTATATTTATGAGTACAATATCTTTTAAAAAAATTAAATAACCTCAAAAAAATACTAATTGTACGTTTAAGTTTACGTGTTTGTACAGGTCGGTAGTACAGAACAGACTCATATAGCAATAGTAATTGGAGCAAGCAGAAAAGAATGATTAAGGCATTTATTTCTGGCCAGCATTAAGGCATACTGGTCATTAGAGAAGAAAGACATGCTGTACTCCCTTGCTTTCAGCAGCACAAAGAGCTGAGCCATAATGAGTTTGTCAAAAAAGATTTTCCAAACATACTGAGGTGACATTGGAAGTGCTTTTGCTGTCAGTTGTAATTACACACAAATCTCTCTGATTAGAGACATATCAGACAGTTTTTGATCAATTTCCTGTGAGGTGACAAGTAATGAACGTTACATGATGGTTTATCATAGCTGATAAACCATCATGTGTAGTTACTCTGCCTCAGTTTCCAAAAGTTGAATCTGTTCATCTGGACGTAGCGTTTTGTGGGAGAAACGTTTCGTCACTCATCCAAGTGACTTCTTCAGTCTCAGCTGACTGCAGGTTTCCCCAAACCTTATAAACAGTACATTTGCATAATGACTGAAACCAGCCCACTGAAGGAACAATGGGCTGTGAGGTCAGTTCCTTAATCATAATTATGCAAATTCCCATGACCATTGATCAACAACCACTGACCAAAACCCACTGATCAAAGAACACTGATCAATGGCCATGAGTACCATTCACAGAGAGTTGGGGAATGGCTGCAATCACAGCATTGTAAAATGGCGAAAGATGTACCCTTAGGCCCCTCCTCGATTCAGAGATGGTCTTTCCCTTTTCACGTAAATGGCCTCCTTGACTCCGCGCTCAAACCAGCGTTCTTCCCTGTCCAGGATGTGTACATCCTCATCCTTGAAAGAGTGTCTACTGGCCTGTAGGTGTAGATAAACTGCAGAGTCCTGGCCTGATGAGGTTGCTCTTCTGTGTTGTGCCATCCGCTTCGCTAGAGGTTGTTTGGTTTCCCCGATGTATAAATCCTGGCAATCCTCCTGGCACTTAACAGCGTACACTATGTTACTCTGTTTGTGTCGGGGACCCGATCCTTGGGTGGACCAGTTTTTGGCGCGCAGCGTATTTTGGGGTTTAAAAGCCACAGAGACCCGGTGTTTAGAAAAAATGCGTCTCAACTGTTCCGATACTCCTGACACATATGGGATCACTACAGGTTTTCGCCTGGGCAGCGGTTGTCCTTCTCTCCTGGATCGGCTGGAGCTTTCTTTAGGTGCCTTCCGGCTTTGACAAAAGTCCAGCTGGGATAACCACATTTACTCAGGGCCTTCTTGATGTGCTGTTCTTCTGCCTCCTGGCCGCTGTGTCAGTGGGGATGGTGTTCGCTCTGTGTTGTAGCGTCCTGATGACACCCAGTTTGTGCTCCAGTGGATGATGAGAGTCAAACCTTAGATACTGATCCGTATGCGTAGGTTCACGGTACACGTCAGCTTTTAGATGTCCCCCATTACTGATGGAAATCTCACAGTCTAAGAAGGCTAACCTGCCACTTTTCATATCCTCCCTGGTGAATTTGATGTGTTGGTCCACCGAGTTAATGTGATCCGTGAAATGTAGTACGTCCTGAGATTTGATTTTCACCCAGGTGTCATCCACATATCTGAACCAATGGCTTGGTGGTGTTCCAGGGTAGGATAGCAACACCCTCTTTTCCACTTCTTCCATGTACAAATTGGCCACGATGGGTGAAACTGGGGAGCCCATGGCACACCCATGTTTCTGCCTGTAGAACTGACCCTTGTATGTGAAGTAGGTGGAATGAAGACACAGTTCCAAAAGCAAACACACTTGGTCAATGCTGAGAGTGGTCCTGTTGCTGAGGTTGGTGTCATCCTGTAATCTCTCACGGACTACCTCCAACGCCCGTGACTGGGATGCAAGTGAAGAGAGATGTAACGTCGTGACGAGACCGTGGTTTCATCTGCCTCCATAATGACATCTCTCACCTTCTCAACAAAATCCAGGGTGTTCTGGATGTGGTGTTCAGAGCTGCCCACCAGCGGGCTGAGGATCGACGCCAGAAACTTGGTGATGTTATAGGTGACCGAGTTGATCATGCAGACAATTGGTCTTAAAGGTGCACCCTGTTTATGTATCTTCGGTAAACCATACAGACTTGGTGTAGACTCCCCTGGGTACAGCCTGTGGTATGAGGTCCGGTTGATAGCCTTGTCTTGTTCTAACTGCTTCAGACAGTCTATGACCCTCTTCCTGTAGCCACTTCCTGGGTCTCGTTTCAGGGGCTCATAAGTATTTTCATCACTGAGCAGTGACAAAATGTTCTCATGATAGTCTTTCTGGTTTAGCAAAACTGTGCACCTACCCTTGTCTGCCGGAAGGATGATAATGTTGTTGTCATCACTAAGTGATGTGAGTGCCTTCCTCTCCTCCATGGTGATGTTGGATGCTGGGGGCTTTGCATTGCTGAGACAGGCCGAAACTTTCGTCCTTAGTTGCTCTGCTTCCACTTCTGCAATATTGTTGTTACGAATTGCTGTTTCTGTGGCTGTGATCAGCTCCACTAGAGGGATTTGTCTCGGTGTGACGGCAAAATTCAACCCTTTAGCAAGAATGTTTTTCTCTGTTTGGGTAAGCTGTCTGTCAGACAAATTCTTCACCCACTTGTCCACATCCTCCATGTCGCATCCTTGTCTCTTCTGGCCACTGAGGACACTCTCCGTATTTTGTGGTGGTTTCCGACGTACAAAAAGTAAGTCAAACTTCCTTTGTTGCCTGGTCTTAGACTTCTTGTGCTGTGCTAGACGAGCCTTCTCAGTGAAGTCAAACACCTTTTTAAGAGTATTCTCAACTAAAAGCATAGTCAGTCTCCGTCGGATCCGCTCCTCTTGAGATTTTAGCATGTCGATGGTAAAATTTGTCTGCCTCACCCGTTCATTAAGCAACTGATGCTGTGCCTTCTGGAGGATTTTTGTTGCCCGGAAGCCTTTAACTGAAGAGCTCATTTGCAGACTTTTAGGAGTAATCCTGTTTTGCCGGCATCTGAGGCTGAATCTCAGGTGGTTCCTGTAGTCCGCCATCTTACGTGCTGTTTGCTCATACTGACGTACAAGCTTTAGGCAGTCCTTGCCAAAGTGGGTTAAAACGTCTTGATGCATTCTCAATCATCCAGGAAAGTAAATCTCCAAAAGTTGAATCTGTTCATCTGGACGTAGCGGCGTTTTTGTGGAGAAACGTTTCGTCACTCATCCAAGTGACTTCTTCAGTCTCAGCTGACTGCAGGTTTCCCCAAACCTTATAAACAGTACATTTGCATAATGACTGAAACCAGCCCACTGAAGGAACAATGGGCTGTGAGGTCAGTTCCTTAATCATAATTATGCAAATTCCCATGACCATTGATCAACAACCACTGACCAAAACCCACTGATCAAAGAACACTGATCAATGGCCATGAGTACCATTCACAGAGAGTTGGGGAATGCCTCAGTTTGATTTGCAGCATGTTTCACAATATGAAAAACACAATGTTACATGTTTATCTGATTACCTAATATCTGATTAAAAACATGAGGCCTTATACAGTATGTAAGCTTTACATTTCCAGTTTATCAAATACCATTGAGCAATCTTTACCTTTAAATCTAAGCTCTCTTCTTCCTCTCCTGTCCTGTCTTTCTTATCTTTCTCCATCTGTAAGTGAAGTTAGCTCCCTTTCTTTTTTCTCCCTGTGAAATGCAGTAGCTGGACCTTTAGCTAGCAACACACTGTGAGACAAACCACACACAAACAGTTTGTGTGTTTGCTGATGTTTTTTGATGGAAATGCTGGATTCGAAATCACCTGACACTTAAAAAAGTCAGTCACTTTATGTTCACTCCTCTTCAGTAGTGTTAGCTAAATGCTGAAGTACCGCAACTTATGGAGACCTGCAGTCATTCTGGCACTGTGGCAAAAACAAAACAAAACAAACAAACAAAAAAAACACCGTCCCACTTTGGCACTTGACTTTGGCACACATCGTCTCCTTTTATGTGGTATCCCATGGTGATAATACACAAACAGGATTGCCTTTCATGTGTTTCTGTTTAGGCTCAAATTGGTTAGATGTTTGGAGGCTCGGAATGACAAAATAATAACTCAACCCAATTGCATTAAAGGAAAATTAATGAGCATGTTTTGAAAATGTAAGAATTAGAAAGTACAGATATTTGTTTAAAAATAAAGGTAGTAAAAGTAGTCAGAGTAAGAACTACTCAAGTAAAGTACATTTACATGGAAATTGTACTTAAGTACAGTAACAAAGTATTTGTACTTCATTACTTCCCACCCCTGGAAACAACCAACTTCCATCAGTGCTTCCCCAAAAACACAACCATAGTTACGATGGTAGCAGTGATGTAAAAAAAAAAGTGTTTTTACTCTTTCTAAGGTTTGAGGTTTTTTGCATATTTGTCACACTTACATGTTTCAGATCATCAAATAAATTTTGAAATTCTTCAGACAAAATAAGCTGAAATCCATACAAAATGGAGCTATTTTTTTCAAGCAAAATCATAAAATAATTTTGTTTAACCCTATTTTTGGACTGCTAAAAAGAAAAAGAATAATATTTCTAGTATTTTTTTTAGAAAGGTGTATATCTGAATCTACATAGGTTTAAACTGTACCCACGTAGCAAAATTGGTATGGATCGGATCTGGCGCACACAATGTGCTTACACATGGCCCACATACTGCAAAGAATGATGGTCCTTTGGTGGCCCAGATCTGGTTTGCCAGATGTAGCGCACACATGGACCAGCAGCAGACACACTGGTGGCCCTGTGCTGGCCCAGAACAGTTTCAGCTCTGGCCCCAGGTGTCAGCCTAATGTGTACCTTAATCAAGCCATGTAATAACAACATGTGCCGGAACATAATAGTGCAAAAGTAACATGAAGAAACTCTCAGACAGTGAATGGACTGATTCTCATGGCGCTTTTCCCTATCCCAGATTACTCAAAATGCTCTATACAACATGTTACATTCACACACTTTCTGTAAACTGAGTGTTTCCTAACTACATTCATATTCACACTCTCAACACGCAGACTGAAGGAGCCAGGGATCGAACCATTAACCTTCCGATCAGTAGGTGACCTGCGCTACCTCCTGAGCTACAGCCACCCAGTGGGAAACATGAGTAAACCCTCACTAGGTTTTGGATACAGTGTACAGTCACAAACCTGTCAAACCTGCATTTGAAACGTTGGCATAGCAGTATAGTATTGTAAGACGGCATTTGGTTCTTCTAACTAAAATAGGAAAATAGGAACATAACTAGTGCCATCATTGCCAGACCTGGCCCACATCTGGTTGACCCTGACGTGACACCAGTCAGTCAGAAGTGCCAGTTTGATGCCGGATCCGGGCCTGACCTGTTTTCTATGAGCCTCGGCCACATAAACCAAACCACAATTGGGCCAGATATGGAATGCCATCGCATAAACAGTGCCATCTATGCCAGGCCTGGCCCATATCCTGATGACATACGTCTTACTATGCCAGAAGTCAGCCAGTAGTGCCCACTTGATACCAGATCCGGGCCAGACCTGCTACGTGGGTAATAAATACCACCAGAAATACATTGTGGCAGTATATAATAGAACAATAATAAGTTCGAGGGGGGACCTCTAAAATGCTTTAGAAGTGTTTCCTACTTTGTGAAACAATGTTAAGAAACACAGCTTTTTATATTTAAAAAATTAACTTATAAACATAAAGAAGTAGCGTGACATTCAGTAGGTTTTTCTACTTGTTTCTACTGAATCAGGGTTGATGAGATACTGTATGATAGGCTCAACCAAGACTGTATAATGTTTTAAAAGAGCTGTGCTTGATGTTATTCACCTGTGGCCATGAAAGTGATTGGAACAATTAAGTGATTTGGAATGGTGAGTGGATACTTTGATTTGGGAGTTCTTTCTTGCAAACACTGGAAAAAGTAAGTGAAGTAAAATGGATTCATTTTAAAACTGTATTTGAGGAATTTCAAAACAATCAAAATGCACCATTATAAGGAATTTATAGATGCAGCATGTGAAATATAATGATCCTATGGAAACATATATTGTTTAAAAGAAAAATTGAACATCTACAAAAGTCATTTGTTTAGTTTACACAGTGGATTTCAAAAAACCTCCCTTCCAAATCTCCAAATGTGAAATTACCTCTTGCATGACTGTAGTGATTCGCAGAGTCCTTTCAAGAGGCACAGCCCTGTCATAGGCATGGCGGTGAAGCATTTAATTTGACTTCTGCATGCTTTTTTTCATGCATGAAAGAGTGTGCTTTTTGTGCTATTCCATTTAAAATTTTTGATGAGTGAAAGAATTAGTTTCACTGGCTTTGATTGTTCAACATTGTTCATGAGCCACTCACATTGCTGCATTCTGTCATGGCCATTATACAAATAACCAATTTGTGAGGCAGCAAAAATAACTGCAGTCCTGACAGGGAGATTTATTATAATTAATGAAATCATTTTTCCTCCTTCAGAGAATGGAAGGTGATATACAAATCTTGGCTTTTTACATCCCCTCACAAGCTGACAGATCAGCTCTGGACAAATTGTACAACATTATTATTGGTTTACAGGACTCTAACCTAGAAGTAATATTTATTGTGCTGGGATACTTTAAATGTTTTTATAGTATTTGGGTAGAACTCTCTTCATACTGACTTTGTTAATTTCCTAGAAGGTAATCCCTACACACATTCTTAAATCTTAGTTTATGTTTACGGATCATACTGACAAATCTCAGTGACCTTAATCTCAAGTTCAAGGTCAAAGATCAAGATTTCTTAATATCTTGTGAATACTATAAGAAGGAAGTCACCTATGATTTTCAAATTCATACCATAGGTATATGTACTTTGCAGTATCAAAATATTGTGGACATTGTGTGGCCACGCTAACTCTAATACAGACATTGACAGTTACACATAATAGGTTGCAAATTCAAAATAATTTAAATGAGTTCTTTTTAGCTTTCTACATAGATGATTTTTTACATTTTTAAATTTTATTTGACTGAAAGTCAACACATGCCGGATGGAAACACCTAGCAACTAACATAATGCTTCAATTGACTAATATCAGTTTATTTTCGGCTAGTACCACTACTACTGCTTTCCTACAGCCTCATAACAAACTTTTTAAATGCTTCATGTAAAAATACTGTTTCCTGATATGTGCATTAAACAGGGCATATATCTTACAATGAAACGGGTATTAAATATGACCAAGAGGAGGTATATAGATGATAAATAAAAGAGGGTCCACGACAGATTCCTGAAGGGCTCTAGTAGTAACTGGAAATGAACGGAATTTTAAATTTCATAATTGAATAAACTGAGTGCTGCCATAGAGATAAGATTCAAACCAATCTAAGGCTGTATCTGTGATTTCAATAGAAGCCAGAGTCTCAAGAAGAATGGTCTAGGATATGGTGTCAAAGGCAGTAGACAGATCAAGGATGATTAGAATGGTTTATAAGCCAGAGTCAGCTGCCATGAAAAGGGCATTTGTGATTTCTACCATAGCTGTTTGTGTAATATGAAGGGAGCAAAAACCAGACTGGAATTGTTCATAAAGGTTACAGCCAGACAAGTGAGTGGGACCTGAGATGCAGGTACTTTCTCAAAGATTTAAGATATAAAGGCTGGGTTGGATATACAACGACGATTGATGAAATTTTGGCGATCTGCGCCAGGTTTTTTTAAGTATAGGTGTTATCTGCTGATTTGGGAGATCAGGGAACAATACCAGAGGTGAGGGAAGAAGGAATAATAGCAGGTATTATGGTGTTCAGAGAGGGTCAGTAGGCTCCAACCAAGAGAGTAGAAAGTCCAATAGAAGGTCCAATTAACAAGTGGATGGCTTGGATTTCAGATTAAGGTCAGAAACTTCAGAAACAGAGGAAAGTTTCAGACTTGAAAGTGCACCAAAGAAGTAGTTGAAGTTGAAGTTGAAAGCCTGTCATTATACACAGTATAACAAGATTAAAAAGCAGCTCCATAAAAGTGCACATATGCTATAGCACATAATATGAAACTATATAATAAAATAACCATACAAACAATGTAGACATACAATATAGACAGACAGTTTGAGCACTGACAATTTAACACGCAGGCAAGAGTTCATGCTAGAGATATTTCAGTGGAAATTACTTTTGTGCAAGGTTTAGTCATAGGCTGAGGGAAGTGAAAAAGTGGTTAGTTGCTTGTAAATTTTGTAAACTTTAGTGTTCAAAAATGACATTTAAGTATTACAATAAGTGGCAGAATACAAATTGTTGACTATGGAGGGCCCTTGTGTTCCCTTGACCTAAACCGACTAAACCTGCATATTAAGAAGATTTTGCTGAAGGTATAGCGTCCTTTTTAAAGATGACTATGGTTACTGTACATTTTCTTGTGGATGTCCAGATCTTTCATAGAGATGTTCCAGACGAAGGGCTTTAGCTTTCAGCTGACATAATTCAAAAGCAAACCATGGTCCAGAGTGGGTGAAAAAAGTGAGTGTTTTTTAAAGTAGCCAGGGCATCTAAAATTCCAGAGGCCATCATTATAATGAGCAACTAGTTCTTCAGGGGTGGATGGAAGATTTATGCTGGGGAGGCTGTCAATACCACTCAAAACAGCATTTAAATTAATGCCTTTGATCTTGTGAAATGAAATGACACGTTGGATATTTGCTTTGGATAGGGTGAAATTAACATCAAAAGATATTAACATGCGGCCAAAGATGGAGCAGATCAATTGCTATACAGTTAAGACGAGTGATGACAGGACAACCGATTAGGTCCAGGATATTTACTTTGCAGTGTGTAGGGAAATCATCATGCTGCAGCAGTCCAAACATATCCAAGCAAGAAGTAACGTCCCTAGTGAGAGATGATTATTGATATTGTCCATATGCAATATTAAAGTCTCCCAGTAATATGGGGAAAATGAACAAAATGGCTGATAAAATCAGCACTGGAGTTAGGTGGGCTATACACAGCAGTGACTATAGGGATATGTCCATTAGGTTATAGGGCAATGGATTCAAATTAGTTCTTGAATGGCACATAAATAGGTGAGACCTGCCGTGGTAGATCACAAGACCTCCCACTCTGCCAGATGCTTGAGGCTACCAGATTTAAATAAATCTGTGAGGAGTGGAGTCACACACTGTGAAAAGTCATTTAGTTGTTGCTATGTTTCAGTCAAACACAAAAAATTAAACACTTACCAAAAGACAAATTTCTTTAGGTTTTGCTAGGACAATGCAAAATGTGTGCAGCCATTAATTAACACAATGTGCAAAATAAATGGGAGGCTAGTATATAAAGTAAAAACAGAGTTTTTGTTATGTGCACCTTAATTCTTCAAGATAGCCCGAGCTCTCTCGGGGAGTTTTTCCTTAAGTAGCCTTCGGAAATAGTTCTTCAGGGTTCTTGAAGGACATTCTGAATCTCTTCTTTAGATGTTGGCTGCCTTTACTATGTCATCTAGACAGAGAACAGAACAGAGCTTTCCCTGTTAAGTTGATCCCATAGTGCTTCAATAATGTTGAGGTCGAGACTTGGGGGGATGTAAAGCAGTCTTTCAGTTTCTGAACAGGACCTATGAAAAGCATGAATACAGTTAAGTTTTTTAATTTTTTTTTTTTTTAGCTTAATGCCTGGCCCCACCTCTTGCATATATTGACAGTTGTACTGCATGCAAGCTGGCAACTAACAGGGAAACCAAGGCCAGGAGATAGCCAACAGATGTTCCCGTTTTTCATCCTATTCCATTTTGTCATATTCTACTCACTCAAACAATTGTTTCTGGTTAAAATGGCAACATTTTACTCATCCTTCACCACCCCCCACCATAGCCCTTCTCAGAGCTAGAGTTGTGATTTCAAGGTCCAATAAGATTCTTCATAATTGAAAATGAAGAAAAATTCTCGCTTGCCAGCTCCCTTGCCTGATGTGCAGATTTTGCTGAGGCTGTGCACATCCTTGAAATGTGAGCAAAGAGTGGAATATTCAAACTTTTTAAAGCAGAACCTCCTTCTGAAATTGCTTCCTGTGGCAGGAATGGCACGTGTTTGTGTGTATGTGGGTGCATTAAAACTCAAGCTTTCATCTTTAAATCACCCCTTTATATTGTCAAACTCAGCATGGCTTTTTCTTTGGTCTTTCTCTTCCACTTTGCGAAAAAGTTGTATGTAACTGTGTGGTTTGCCTAAGTTTTTATTTATGTCTGTGTGTGTGAGGGTGTTTGTGTGGGTTTAGCACACATTTACTTTACTGCATACCAACGTCCATGGCAGAAAAAAATCCTGAATAAAATGTATTAAATAAATATAAAAGAATGGCAGAACATACTAAATAACATAATAAATAACATAATAAAGAACAGAAAGTCTTTCTTATTGTTACATGAAACTTCATAGACAGTGTTAGGTGGCAGCTCATTACTCAGTCTAATTACAGTAATTCTCCCACTAAAAAAAAAGAAACTGATAACATCACATAGAAAATAATGACTTGAAGTTGAAGTTTTTTGCTGTTTTAAAAAACAGCAAAAAAAACCCCCAACTCAAAACAAAAAAAGCAGATGATTTTTAAAATTATATCCTGCAGTGTAGAACTGAACTGTACTTACATGTCTTTCATGGCTATTTATAGATAAAGACAGAGATAAATAAACATGTAAATACATATAAACATATAAAAATAAGAATAAAGGTAGAAAATAATGATAGTATGGCTGAGCATTCTCTGTGTAAAAACAGAAGCTAGCCTGGTGGACACATAATATTTTAGCACCTGTTAAAAGACCAAGGTGTTTCATTTTCAGATTAAATTGAGTAGCTGCTTCAGGAGAGCAGAGCTCCATGCATAAATTAACCCCTAGGTACTGGAATACCAGCCAGCCAACGCACAACACACATCACCCAAATATACTCTCTCTCTCACACACACACACACACACACACACACACACACACACACACACACACACACACACACACACACACACAATTAATAATTCCCGGTATGCTGATTCTTTCTCCTCTTGTGTACATCTCATTTATATACAGGAGCTCCTCAGTACATTGTATTATCAAAGCATACCGAGTGCTAAATGTGTACTAGACAATTAAAAAACATTTTAGTGAGCACCATGTAAACAGTGATAGTCTACTGAAGGTTACTGAAGTAACCAAACAATGAAAGACATTGAAGGCTGAATGAAAATGGACCTCACTAATATAACTGAGTACGGTAATTACAGTTCTTGATCTGAAGGCCAACTTTATTCATATTTTCTTGAGCTGCTTTAAATTCAAGCCTTTCCGAGAAAATATGGAGGAAAAAAACCCACTGTGAGTCTCTTAACAATGACGCAAGCAAAATTTGTACTCTATATTTTAAATGGCATCAATCCAGTCTGAATCATACTATGTTTAAGAGTTTAAGAGAAAAAAACACTCACCTTTGGTGTAACTGTTGTAAACCATTTTAAAATACCAACAGCACAGTAATAATAGTTACTTGCTTGGTAATAAGATTGTGTATGCACCTGAACTTCAGTGTTTCACTTTTATTTGTCTACACATAAATGTGCTGCATGTCATTTCAGTCAAAGCAGACAAAAATCATTCATTTTTGAGATGTAACAGGTAACACTGAGGAGCATTAGTTAATGTTAAGCCAGTAACTTTTCTCAATGTAACATGCCATGCTGTTCTCTTGTTTCTTCTTATTTATATAACCTACAAAAGACCAGATAATTGTTATCATCCCCTGATATATAAAACATTAGAAATGAAAGAGGAGGTACTTTTTTGTGTGAGTTTTAAAGTGATCCAAATTGGTTGGATCATCATCAACCAGTGAGCGCTGGCTGTCCAACTATGAACAAGCACTTTTGAGTCTTTCTTTGTTTTTGCATTTTTATGCCAATCGTCAATATTCCGTTTCTTTAAACTTTACCAGAACACTAGATTATGATCATCCTACAGATTATACGTAGAGTGAAATCCCGTCAGAGTGTGAATCATTGTGGTGACTGTTTTAGCCCATTAGGTACAACAACATCATTTTCACCAACCCTTTTCTAAAGTGTGCTGTAAGTTTTAGATTTATTTTCCTCCTTCCAGGCAGCCGCTGCTTTGAGTGCTTTCAGTCCGCTGTGGAGACATAATATGCAGGTGATCCATCACAAAGAAAAATTCCTCTTCTCCGTTTGGCCCGTGTAATACTGAAGCAAGGTCACATGGGCACTATGTTAAAAATATTTACCCACGTTGTATTCACAGACTCCGTAATATTTAACTGAATTTCAGAATTAGCATCTTATAGGCCCAATGTTCTTTTGCCTGTGCTTGGTTTATGATCTTGTTGATCACAATGATGTGGCCCATTTAAATAACCTCTCTTAAGATAACTGTTCAAAAGAGGTGTTAGTGAATCCACCAGAGAGTTTCTTAAGCAGAAAATAATTACTCAGAAATGTAAATGAAATTATTAACAGATTTGAATCAGATCATTGAAATCTGTTAATCAGTTAACAGAGTTTTAGGTCTGGTTTTTCTTGTCTAAGCTGAAAATGCTAACATGCGATATTTAATTGGAATTTTGAATAGAAATCTTTGGCCTACTCTCTAATGCTAAGGATGGCTTATGGCACCACCACTTCCAGGACCGAGCCAAAACAAAGCCAAGCTGGGTACATGCACATGGGTACATCAAATTGTTGCAGTTGTTGCAAGTGAATATTTGAGGATCACGACAGTTTCAGCTGTGAAATGTCAGGAATATATACCAGTTCTTGTCCAGTTATCCTTGGCTGTGTTTAGGGCTGCTCGATTATGGCAAAAATGATAATCATGATTATTTTCACTGAAATTGAGATCTCGATTATTTGACGATATTTATTTAACAATAACAATGTATTGAATAATGGCTTTAAAGATTGTCAAAAATAATCTAAAATAGTGTGCAAATACTGATTACAGTGCAAATGTTTGCAATATAAAAAATAAATGAAAAATGTAAACATCTATGTTTAGTGAACTTCAAAATACTGCACAATATTTGATCCACGTCTGACTCATGAACCCATAATGTTTCCACCAATGTTCCCTCAAATATTTCATGTGTCTGAGCGAACACACAAACTCCCTGAGCGGTCCCTTGGACCACTGTGAGCGACATCAGACGTGTGCACTGTGGTCACACCAGCATCTAATCCATCCAAGTTACATGGTTTATTAAAATAATCAAATTACAGCATTTACATTTATGTTAGAATTAACTGCTTTAGCCCACTTACAATGAAAATTTAAAAAAAAAATCCTGTTCATGACCTGTGTAGTATGTTAACACAATTGGAAGTAAAAATAACTTGAACTCCAATTTTGAAAACACAACTTTCTCTTTTTTTTTTTTTTCATAAAGCTCTGACTTGTATTATGAGTCTGTGGTCTGGGAGAGTCCTATAACTCTCTGTCTGCAAAATACAGTATATAATGACCAATGTTGGGCAATTAATTATATAGTTACTACTTCAAAAAAGTAACTCAGTTTGGCAAACAACAAAGTTTTTTGCAGCTATTTATTTTTTTAATGCAGCCAAGGCGTTTTTTTAAATAAACATGTCAAACTATTTACAGAACAATCAGCTGTTCTGCATCAAATCTGATGCCACACAAATTATTTGTGCCACTCCAAAAAATAATTTCTGTCCACTATGAGATAAAGGAGAACAGCCTGATACCTGCAGGCCTGACAACAGGAGATGTATCACTCCTGTAACACCTGTAACATTCAGCAGCCGCCTCATTGTTCTGACACACACAACAAAACTATTGACTACACTACACACTAACTACACACTAACTACACAAGATTTGCGCTAAACGTCTCAAATCTCTCACATCTCAGAACACCGCCCACTCCTAAAACTTCCCCCCGTTTCTTAACAACTAGATGCCACGTTGCCATATCATTTTTTGATTGGTCGACACGGTACTTTTTTCGACCAATAGGAAAGGGTGGGGGGTGTTTTTGTTTTTGCTCACAGGTGGAGAGTGCTTTCGTTTCTTCCGGCAGTAAATATAAACAAGGATAGTATTCAGGAAGAAAACCAAACATTGCATATATTTTTATCATAACTCTGGTTTTACGTGGCCTATCAACACAATTAAAAAACTGTTATAAAGTCCACACTTTTTCCGTCAATTGTTCCGTCTGTCCTGCTCACATCTCCAATGGTTGTACACATTGTCATTAATGTGGCTTCTCTGCACATCAGCCACGCCGCTTTGCTGGCTAAAACACTGGTGTCGGCACATAAGGACGCTGTCATAGCCTGTCAACAACGTTGATTGGCTGCGTATATACGAATGTGAATCGCATTATTGGCTGGACTATAGGATAAGGTGGCATCGTTCTAATCCCATACAGGAGCAGCCAGTCACTTACTGACTAACACTGCAAAACAGAATTGTTAAAGTTTTAATTTTAATTTCAATTCAGGTTAGATTTTTTTTGTGCGCAGAGACCGTGCCAGCAGTGCGCAGCTTAGAGGGAACATTGGTTTCCACACCACTGAAGTCGTTTTACCTCTCTTTTCAACCAACAGCATTCTTTCTTCAGCAGCCATTGTCCTCTCCTCTCCAAATAACTTCTGCTTAGCTTTCCGAGCTTTCCGAGCTTCCCTCGGGTCCCCTTAATTGTTGTGACGCGTGTTCGAAACGCAGAGAGGTGCGCTCGATTTGCCACACGGAGCAGCGCGAGAGTAAAGCACGAGGGAGGTGCTAATAATCGGCTCAGTCATTTTTAATGATCGTTGAAAACCCAGATCGTAATCGAGATTAAAATTCGATTAATTGAGCAGCTCTAGCTGTGTTGATAGCTTCAGCCGAACCATCATATACTTAAATTGCTTATCCAATAACAGAGCCTCATGTGTCTTCTCATTATTTTTGAAAGGAATACAAAACTTTGGTTTGGCTTAAGGGTCAGGTGTGATTACAGTATGGAAAATATACAGGATGCTTGTTTTATGTTACAGAGAAGAGGAGTAGGCAGTGTTATTACAGGTGTTTCAGTACATAACCAAAGAATTGAAAGACTGTGGGCAGAACTCCACAGAATTGTATCTGACACTTTATAATTTTTTTTAACTTCATGGAAGAAGGGGATATGTTGGATTCACTGAATGAGCTACATCTTTTTTGTCTGTATTATGTTTATTCGCCAAAGATTGAAAAAGCAAGAGTAAAGAGCAGAATCAGTGTCAATCAGTGGAACAACCATGGCATCTCTACACAAGGAGGACAGGCACCTCTTCATCTGTGGCATACAGGTGTCACAAACAATGTGGGAATCCAGTCGTTTATAAATTACATTTTTCATGTCGATAACTATTATGGCATTGATGAAGGGCCATTACCAGAACTTCAGTCAAACAATAATGTCATAATTCCAGATAATGACGTCAACATTAATGAGACCGCAAAGAACATTATTCAACAAGTGAATCTATTAGAAAATGATGGAAATCAGGGAATAGATGTGTTTCTTCACTTTTACGCATTTTGCATTGAATCAAATATTTTTGCTTAAAAAGAAAAAAAAAAGAAATATAAGAAAACATATCTGATCAAAACTAACAACATACTGAAAGCATTTTCCTTAAAATGACAGCAGAAACTGAGACAGCAGAAGAATAAACAGATCCAAAGACAACCATGTCAAAGACACATGCACGGAGTAATGTGAGACAAAGACTATATGTTCACACTCAATAGTCTAAATAAACTTCTAAAGTACTGTTAAATAGTTGGTATCTACCTGTATGAATCCTGAAGAACAATCACCGTAATGAGTCTTAAAACATCAACCTGACTGAGGCAGATGAATTTGGGAATATTAAAACCTTGACAAGTTAACACAGTCCTGCTCAAATGGAATACTAGTTTGTATTCTAATGCAATATAAGATTTATAAAATAAACATACTGACCTTTTTGACTTTTTTGAAGAGTTCCAGGTCAGCTATGTTTTCCAGGGTTGGATTTGATGAATTGCCAACCAGAAGAGAAAATGCTGTTGGTGACAGAAAGTTAGGTGGTTAGGACCACCATGTACCAAGCTTACTGCAACAGAATTAAAGGAAAAGCAAAACTGTCAATAATGTTGCCTGTAAAGATCCATATCAGTTAAACAGTTCACACTATTAATCTTAGAAAAATAGGTAATTACCAGTACTCTCAAGAGCCAAGTTCTTGCAGTTTTATTTCCCCTCAAACATGGGTGACCCTGCAATGGTGTCCATCAGTAGTCTCAAGAATTCCCTCCTTGGCCCACCTAAGTCAACCCCTTCCTCATTTCACACAGATCATCAAGTTGGGATCCTTTGAAAACCATGCACGGCTCCCTCCCACACAGCAGAGCGATTTATATTACATTTGCACTGCTTTTTTGTGCTAATTTTGCATTACAGTTCCAGCAGTATCTCTTGAAGCGGGACTTTTTCTACACTAAAAAAAGAAAATAAAACACAAAATAAAATATATCAGCTACATGGTCATTTTACAGAATTTGAGAATATGTGTCATACTGATCATAGAGATTTAAAGTTTTATATTGATTTGACAATTCTGGAAACCTGTAATTCAAATTCCGTACATCTGACTCTCCAAGCTTGCAATTATAGCTTGATTTAATTATTCATCATCTGAAGGATTGCCAGAAAGTGATGCCGCGAGAGTTAAATGTGAGGAGTAATCATCAGCGTTAACACTCATGGCAGGGATGTCATCACTTCTTGCCATGAAACCTCTGCTGTGACTGCTTGTGCCAGGTTTGTTATCACTTCTTGCCACGTAAACCTTCATCACAAATGCTGCTCCCATCACTTACTTGCTTTGCTCTTCATCTTTTACCAACACTCCTGGCAATACAGTTGGTGCCAGTATCATCTTCTTCATCACTGCTAGTGCCCGGGTTATCACGCTTAACATGACTTCTAAACCTTTTAGTGACTTGGCTGCTCATGTCTCGTTGAATTTGTTGAGTATCAACTTCAAAACAATCATTGTCACTGTCCTTATCAGTTGCACACCTGCTTAATGCTGATTTGGAGCTGGAGAGGTGGGAAAGATCTTTGTCCTTATCTGATTCACTCTTCAACAGAGAAAGACCAAAAATATACATCAAAAGCAAGAAATTATAGTTTATCTTAAACAAATTAAAATAAGAAATATCCATCTTGGTTGCTCCCAAACATTTGTTTTAAATAAATATATGTTATTTTGCTTGGAGACAAATTGTTGACATTTTTTCCCAAATGATGATACTTTTTCGTTTTATTGGGATCTTATTAAAAGTGTCCTTACATAGAGGGCTTTGATTTTAAATACCTTTGGGATTAGCATCTCCGTTAGCTCGTGAAAATCTTGGAGCTTTAGACACACCAGCTTATTGTCACAAGCCATTAGAAACTTGAGGCTACAAAAAATAAATAGGGACAACAGAAATGGCAAATTAGTTGAAACTGATGTAGTTAGGCAAACAGAAGAGTTAATTTTATATACTGTATTGTATTATATCATATATCATTATATAGTATCTGCCTTGGTGGGGTGATAGTGAGTGACAGTCTTTTTTTTTAATAAGATCGGAAACTTTGCCATTATAGAAATATGTTACACTAAGGTATTGTAGTACATAGGAGCCAGATTTACCAACTCTTTGCAACGGGGCATTGAAAAAAAAATACTGTTGGTATTGCACACATTATACCATCGTGGCTCAAGAGTTGGCAGTTCGTCTTGTAATCGGAAGGTTGCCGGTTCGAGCCCCGGCTCTGACAGTCTCGGTCGTTGTGTCCTTGGGCAAGACACTTCACCCGTTGCCTACTGGTGGTGGTCAGAGGGCCCGGTGGCGCCAGTGTCCAGCAGCCTTGCCTCTGTCAGTGCGCCCCAGGGTAGCTGTGGCTACAATCACCAGTGTGTGAATGGGTGGATGTGTGAATGGGTGGATGACTGAATGTAGTGTAAAGCGCTTTGGGGTCCATAGGGACCCCAATGTACCACTTTTTCCTTTACTTTCTCGTTCAGGAAACAACCTTGTGTTCATCTGAAACACCTTCCTGTTCATTTGAAATGCCTTGGTTTTCAGTAGTGTGTGTAAAGGCATTTCAGTGGAGTGTGTGAGAGCGTTTCAGTAGTGTGTGCGAGAGTGTTTCAGTAGTGTGTGTGAGAATTTTTCAGTAATAATCTCCCTAACGGCACCTAATAAATCAAATCAAATCACTTTTATTGTCACATCACATGTGCAGGTACACTGGTACAGCACATGCGAGTGAAATTCTTGTGTGCAAGCTTCACAAGCAACAGAGGTGTGCAAAATACAATAACATAAGAACAAAGCAAAATATAAGAAAGTGAATCTGAGAATTACTGAATATGTATACCAAATATGTATATATACGTGTGTGTGTGCATTCATATATATAAAATAAAATAAAATAAAATAAAATATACAATATACAATATACAGAGGTTAGCAGTTGGATATTGTGCAAAAGAAATGGCATTTATGTACAGTATGGAGTGCATAATGTTGAAGTTCCAGTAAGTGAAGGTGAGGTGTCTATGAAGTGTTCAGCAGTCTGATGGCCTGATTGAAAAAGCTGTCTCTCAGTCTGCTGGTTCGGGACCGGATACCGCAGTAGCTCCTGCCTGATGGAAGTAGCTTGAACAGTTTATGGCTGGGGTGACTGCAGCCCTTATAACCAATAAACAATCCTATATGTGCAGATTAGGTCCCACACCCGCTTTCACACCTGGGCGCATGTGATTAGAGGATCACCAGGGGGTCCTTTGTCCCTCCTTGGGGGGATACTCCCACTGGGTTTAAATCTGGGACTCTCGGCCATTTGACCTTAGAACTGAAGAAGCTTCTCGGATGAGAGGTGAAACGTCTTCAAGCAACTTAAAGAAGTCCAGACGCTTTTCTTTGCAAACTCCTTTGACTACGATGACCTGGATGACTGAGAACCTTCACAGACATATATGTGCAGAGACTTTTATCTCATTAACTAAAAGCAATGTCAGACTTTTGGTGTCATTTGAAACCTTATCATCAATAGGAATAGACCAGTTTCCTTCATGGGCTTTTTTTTTTTTTTTACTGATTTATATTATCTAATAAAACAACATGATCATGGACAAATAACTTAAGGAAGTGCCATTCAATATTAGTTTTAATGGATTAAATTAAATTTACACCTAATACATGTGACAGTGTCAGCCCCACAGACAGAAAGAGACAGCACTTATTTCTGAAGAGGGGATCCAGATACATTTAATTCAAATCTTGTCAGGTGTTTGAAAAGGATTTGCCACAGGCAGTCGCTTCAAACATTTTAAATCCCCATCAGCCACAGAAACATACCTTGGATATCCTATTTCAAATATAGTCACACACAGAAAATCACATTGAGCTAATATCGCTGTGGCAGATTATTGGTCATAGAGCTGCAGATGAGGAGATTCTTCCTATTTTATTTTCTCTTGCTCTAATTATCATTAATCACTATTAAATGGGACATTACACCCACATTTGCACCACAGTAGCTTTGTTGTGAAGGATCTTGGATTACAATTGCATCAGAACACCAGTGCATGGCTTTTTTTGAAGAAAAATATCTGAAGAAAAAAAACCTAAATTTGGGTTTATGCTCAATTACCATTGCGGTTTATTTTGTATTAGCACAGCTGATTTGATTGAGCGATGCTTCTGCCACATTAGAAAAAAAAACATGGTGGAAAACGACAGCAAAAAAGCAATGCAGATACATATCCAGAGTGTGATCAGCATATTTGTACATGGCAGCAAGACTTCTCCATTTGTAGGTTTCTTGATAGTATACATTATCCTGTTAATCTGAAGAAGGATCCAAGGATTAACTAAGGCTGAGACAGGGAGCATCATTTCCAGCCCAGCGCTTAGAAAGCTGTTAGTGCTAAGCACCCTTCTTTCCTGTATCGACTTGCTGTCTCCATATTTCCCTATCCCTGAAGGCACCGAGCCATCATGCCATAAAGACACTGTCATGACCCCTTGTTGTGAATAATAGTGACCATTCATACCCTGTTCATTCAGTGCAGCTTTCCATCCAGGTTTAACTGACCTAAAAATGGCCAAAGAAGCTGCTAACTCACCAAGTACTTAGAAGAGCTGCATTCAGTGGAAAGTTTTAGTGTGGTTGTTTTTTTAGAGGGTTTCCCATGGAATCATGTGAAAAATTCTTCTTTAATTTTAATATTTTGATATATTTCCAGTATTTATCAAACAAGCTACAGTTTGATGTTTGACTTAATGCTGGCCTTATTTCACTGTTACTGTTGATGTATTTGATGAATCACATGTTTTTCAGCTTTAAACTGAAACATTATTTTTTGTTATATGTTTTTGGAAATTTTTGATGGCAGTGCTTCTGCAAATGTAAGTGGTGATAATGAAATGTCTTTCTGCCATTCATGAACTTGATTATTTAAGGCAAAACTTTAACAAAGCTAGCACTGACAATATGCATTAAATGCTTTGTGTGTTTTTCAGTGTGTGGAAGATATTAATTAGCAGTCCCTTGATGACTATAATATAACTCTTTGCTACAGATTTCTGTGTTGTTTGCTAATGGAAAGAATGGAGGAGAGGCTTGTTGTAGATGTTTGTTGTTGCCTTCAAACATGTAGTTATAGTTGTGAAAGGATGTAAACCTAAAAGTTATTGATGCCTAAACCTAATCAAACAAGGGAAAACAATTAGGTAAAAAATGTGAAAGATCGGATGTGTTTTCAGTCATCCAGGTCATTGTAGTCTGAGGAGCTTGGAAAGAAAAGCATCAAGTTTGCTTGAAGACATTTCACCTCTCATCCGAGAAGCTTCTTCAGTTCTAAGAGCAACTGGTGGAGCACTCCGGGCCATTTGACCTCAGTAAATCACATGATAGGGTGGGGCTAGGTTTCACAATGGGTTCACCCGAAACCTTGGCTGATTGTGACCCATATCCATTTTCACCCCTTGGCTCGTGTGATTAGGTAGAAGATCAATAGGGTCCATGCGGGTCCATTACCCTCTTGGGGACACTCCCATAGGACTTAAAAATCTGGGGCTCCCCACCAATTGCTTTTAGGACTGAAGAAGCTTCTCGGATGAGAGGTGAAACGTCTTAAAGAAGTCCAGACGCTTTTCTTTCCAAGCACCTTAGAAAGATGGGATGTGAACTTACCTTACTTGACTATTAGTACTTAGAATGTTCCAATGAAATTCTCGTGCATTCTAGGCCTTTGCAAACAGGATATGTTCCAGTGACTAATTTGTTTATAGTCCAACTCAGTGAATAGAGCTAACTCAGGTCCCACTAATGTCTGTGAACACCAAACCAAAACTGATCACAGCATGGACTTGGACAATGTCAGGGGTCACCAAACAGTAGACAAGTCAATGCCATTTGTAAAAAAAACTCTATATAAAGGAGTGGAGGTGAACCTAGCCATAAACTGGTCACTGGTGATCTGGTGGATACAATGGGATGTAAAAGTCACTTACATGATTTAAATGGCTAAATTTGTGCCTCCAGTATGTACTTTTATCAGTATTACTAAGTTTTACTCTGTCCGATACATCATGTCCGATACACATTACAGCTAAAACTTGTTAGATTCCCACTCAGAACTCTAGTGTTACGGAACTGTATAATATTCAGCAGAATGAAACACAGTGTTACCGCTGAATCTAAGGCTATGTTCACACTGCAGGCGAAAGCGCATCAAATCCGATTTTTTTGACCCTATGCGGCCCATATCCGATCATGGTATGACAGTGTGAACGGCACAAATCCGATATTTTCAAATCCGATCTGGGTCACTCTGTGGTACTGAATCCGATACATATCCGATGTTTTAGAAAGCGACTGCTGTTTGAACGGTCATGTCGCATTAAATCCGTCTTTTACGTCACTGACACAGGACAGATGCCAATTATCAGCGCCGGAGAAGCGCCCGAGAAGACATCGCGAACGCTTCCTGGCCATCCAGCGTAGATGTCAGTGAAACTGTTGGGAACACAACGTGAACATTTTATTTGTACTGTATAATCTGCAGATTCTGACCGAAATCTGCAACTATCCTTTGAAGCACCGCCTCTCTAAAACAGCAATAAGGATAATTATTAGGCTATCTACATTATTATGTAAATAACAAAATAACTTAAAGCAAAAATTGGGAAACGTAAAGTCCGAAGTCTTTATATTAAGGGCCATCAGTCAAACAATATTGTTTGCTCTGGGTCTAAACAGAGCGAGTTGTGTGTGACGTCTTCTTTTGCGCATGCGGGTCGCTTTGATCGTTCACACTAGAGCACGTTTGCTGTCGCATTTTATTTGTAGTGTGAACAAGCAGACAAAAAAATCGGATTTGATCAAAAAATCGGATTTGAGCATTAAGACCTGCAGTGTGAACGTAGCCTTAGTAACATGTTCCTGTTACATTGACAGAGGTGTTGAACTTAATAGTTAGTGTGAGTTGTTTGAACAGCGCGAAACTGCAATAAATGATGAGGTACAGTAGGCTCACCAGTCTGGCCAACACATAAAATTATCTTTCTTCTGCTCTTTCTGTAACTATTTCTGTCTAATTACAACTTCTATTTTCGCCCTCTTTTTTCCCTTCTCTATTTGGCAGACATTCTCACTTTATTATGGCCCACACTGGCCTTTTATTGCCCACCAGCAGCACACTTGGGCAATTTGTCATTGGGAGAGTGGGGATGGGTTCTTTTGGCTGCCTCTGCCACTCTCACCTAAAAATCTAATCAGATCAGCAAAGGACTCTAATCACTTCCTCTCTTGCCTTGATTGCATTTATAGAAGTTCTGCTGTGCTGCACTCTCCCAATCAAGCATTTCATAATTACTCTCCTCTTATAACTGTTTATTTATATACCCCTGTACAGTATGCTCTTTGCCAGTGAGGGAGGAGGAGAAGTTTGTGGAGGTGAGGAGGGAAAGCCTTCGAGAAAAATCTGAAAATTATTGTCAGCCGTTTGTGCTTGAAATAAGTTATTTACCATCTTTGTATTCATGGGGGTCATTGTGTATATTACCACATATTGAACAACTATAATGTAAAGGTAATACATTTTTAGGCATTCTGCCAATCTAAGAAGTAAGTGACAGATTTTTTTAATACCTAAAAAAGCAGACTTTTTCTCCTGTGCTAATATTTGTGTGCTTGGATAAAATACTATGGGTATAGTTTTGTATTTTTAAGTTATTATTATTTATGGCACAAATGCTAAGCTAACCAACTTTAATCTATAATGTTATGGGTTAGGGGTAACCATAAAGGAACTGTAGCCCCTAATGCAAAGAAGATATTTTGTGAAAAAATGGTAAATAGTTTTTGATGCATGTAGGATGATTACATTTTTGCAATGAATGTTTATAGCTGCCAGAAGTGCAGACGTCTTTCAGTTCCTGTTTTTTCTGAAATGTGTTTCTTACTTATGAAGCCTAGTTTCAATAATAATACTGAGATGGGAACAGGAAAATGTCAAAGGAACTTCACTAAACAATGGTTGACATCACAAAGGGTATGTCCATCCATCCATTTTCTTCCGCTTATCTGGAGTTTGGTCGCAGCACCCTAAGCAGAGAATCACAGAACTCCTTCTCCAAGCTGTAGCCTCCTCCAGCCTTTCCTGGGGAAAAATAAGGCACTCTCAGGCCAGCCAAAAGATATAATCTCTCCAACGTGTCCTGGTTCTGTCTCAGGGCCTCTTCCCGGTAGGACATGCCCATACTGACATCATGAGAATGCCTGCCTCACCCAGTTTCCTGCACTTTGAGTTTCCCTGAGCTGGAGATCAGTCCGTCAGGGTCTCTGCCCCTGGCCGTTGCCCAGCACACACTGCACCCAACTCCTGTGGCACCTCCTGCAGGTGGTGGGCATGTAGGAGGGTGGACCCATAATCCCCTCTTTAGGCTGTGCTGGGCTGGGACCCATGGACATGGCCACAGAGTGTGGCACCGGTAACCATATCCCTCCACACCTCCACCACAATAAAGTAGCAATTCACGGAGGGGACAAAGGGTATTGTATTTTATATTGTATTGTATTTGCAGTTTATAGACAGAAAAATAGTAAAATAAATAAAATCATCGTGTTGGTCTGCAGGGAATCCTTGTGGTAATGCTATTCCCAGACTTCACTGACCTCCCTTAGCTTGGAGACCCCGCCATACTACAAAGAGCAGATAAAAAAGGAGGAAACAAGACACAGGAATGGCACACAAAAGGAACGGAAGCCAAAAGGTTCTGGTTCCTGGTGTGATTGAAAGATCGAATAAAAATGTATTTGTTTGTTGCATGGGTTACTTTCCTGTCAACTACAGAAATGTATTTAATTTCCCTGTCCTCTTTTTCTTTCAGTTCATTGTTAAAATCTGATACTTTTAAACCTTTTCTCTAAGAAGTGCCTATTTGTGATATATTGTACATCTTTCAAATTACTTCTGTCCTTATACACATTGAGTATACAAATTATCTGCATGTCAGCTGATTCCATTTTAATTTACAAGAGATTTGTATTGATTTTCCCTTTTTAATCATCTGATATGCTAGCCATAAGGAAAGATTTAAGTGAATGATTGAGTATCGATACAAGGCAACTATACATTCTTGACAAAGGTGCTCAAAGGTTTCTATTTTATAGTAACTGTTTCAAGCACCTTCATGATGTTTAAACTAAAACTATCAGACTGATGATTTTCTTTCTATAATTCCCTACTTCTCTTTGTGTTCCAGGTTCAGCTGATCCACTACAATCATGAGCTGTACACAAATTATACAGAAGCTGCAAAAAGCCCCAATGGACTGGTCATAGTGTCTATATTCATGAAGGTAAACCTCATACATATGTTTAATCACTGCGCGAATACATATGTGTACTTGTATTCACTCACAGAAATGGAAGTTTATCTTGATACAGAACAACCTACAGTTACTATGACATTCTGAGTTATAGCAATAACATCCAGTAGAATGCAAATTGCTACATTCTGAGTTTTATACATTCATACTGAATCTGGGCATGAAAGCCATGTTAACTTTGACCTGGTTTAATCAGTATTACAAGCCAGTAACAATATACTTATTCAAGAATAACTTAACGCAGTTTTCCTACTTTGACAGAATGCCATAGCTTCTATGAGTGTTGAACTCCACTGTCATGAGTATACACTGCTCCCGGAAAATTCCAAAATCAAAAAAATTAAATACATTTTTTTCACCTCAAAGTTCTACACACAATACCATATAATTACGAAGTTAATAACATTTGTTTGAAATTGTTTCAAATGCCTAAAAAATAAAACATGTACGTAAGTTCTTGTGGGTGGCTATAAGTCAGGAGGCATAGCAGGTCATCTACTGATCGGAAGTTTGGTGATTCGATTTCTGTCTCCCCCAGTGTGCATGTCAAATATCCTTGGGCAAGATACTAACCCCAAGTTGCTCTCTGATGCATGCATCGGAGTATGAATGTGAATGTGTGTGAATGTTAGGTAGAAAGCGCTTACAAAGCATAGGAGAAGTGCTTGTGTGAATGGGTGAAGGTGGCATGTTGTATAAAGCTCATTGAGTGCTCCTGGTGAGCAGAAAAGTGCTATGTAAGAATCAGTCCATTTACCATTTATTAAAAACCTTAAAAACAATTACGCTCATATTTGAGCTTGGGTGCATTCTGTTTGATTGGAGCCCACCTGTGGTAAATTTCGTTGACTGGACATGATTTGGCAAGAACTGTCTATATAAGGTCCCACATTTGATAGTACATGTGAGAGAAACCATGCTATGCAGTCAATGGATTTTTTTGTAGACCTCTGAGATCGGATTGTAATAAAGCGCAGATCTGGAGAAGGTCCTTAAAAATGTCTGCAGCACTGAAGGTCACATTGAGCACAGTGGCCTCCATCACTGATAAATGGAAGAAGTTCAGAACCACTAGGAGTCTTCCTAAACTGGCCCCCCAGCCAATCTGAGCAATCAGGGTAGAAGGACCTTACTCCAGGCACCAGGCACCACTTATAACCTGGCCAATACCGTCCATATAGTGAAGCATGGTGGTGGTAGCATTCCCGCTTTACAGCAGCTGGAAGATTAGTCAGGGTCAACGGAAAAATGAATGTACCAATGCACCGGTTTATTTTTCAGCATTTTCGAATATTTTAAAAACATAACAATATAGAGCATATTCTGGCTAGTGCAGCGATTCAGGAACTTTTGCAGTAAGGCTTGCAGTCCTAAATTGCTAGTTAAGCAGGTGCACTGATTGGACAGGTAGACTAAGTGGGTGAAGTATAGAAGCATGTTTCCTAATATTTTCAATGTTTTTAAAAACAAAATATTTGATTCCAGTGGACACAACAATATGAAAACCAAATAAATGTATTGATCCTTTTCAGGAATTCCAAAATCCAGTCTGCAATGAGAAGGTTTATCTTTAAATTCTGTTGAACTAATTATTTTGGTATTCTTACCCTCAAAACTAATTTAGGAAAAGAGGTTTTCTAAAGCATCAGATCTAATTTTTTACCAAACATTAAGGTGTGATGACATGGCATTTTAAATAAATGTCAATAAAATGTATCAGTACACTGAAAAAGAAAGCTACGGAGTCCCTCTGAATACATGGTCCAAAAAATAAATAAATTGTGGCCACAAAATACTACTTCGTGGGCACAAAATGGGTATAACGTGCCCGCGAAATACTTATTTGTGCCCACGAAATACTATTTCGAGGGCACGAAACAGGTATAACGTGCACACGAAATGCTAATTTGTGGGCACGAAACACTTGAATTGATAAACTCTTTTGCAAGAATATCAGATTACTTAATTAACTGATCAAAATCTACAGTCCTTCCAATTAATTGCTCCTCCCATAATTCTTCTTCTACACCACTGCAATCGGGAAATATAAAATATTTAGGTGTTAATGTTTCTCCCAAGCTTGCAGATCTAACTAAATTAAACCATATCCCACTTTTAAAGAAAGTAGAAGGTGATCTGGCTAGATGGAAATGTTTACCCATATCACTCATGGGAAGGGTTGCCGCTATAAATGATGGTCTTACCAAAAGTGAATTATTTATTCTCAATGATCCCAACTAAACCGCCACAAGATTGGTTCAGATCTCTAGATTCATATATGTCCAAATTCCTTTGGAAAAATAAACCCCCACATATAAGCTTAAAAACACTACAAAAGACCAAGGATAAAGGAGGATTAGAACTACCTAACTTTCAGCACTACTTCTTAGCCAACAGGCTTCAATTTATCTCAGGATGGCTAAAACATACCCTCTTAGATGAACCTTGGCTAGATGTAGAACAAGCACTTTGCAATAATCTAGAGATTTCAGACCTACCATTTATCAGCTCAAACATCCAACGACATGAATGCTTCAAAAGCGTCAGCATCAGCTCTTCTCTGACAGCATGGTGGGAGTTTCTAAAATTGACGGACTCTTCATTAATCCCATGCAAACGTACATCTGGAACAACCCTGACATATTACAAAACAATAATATGATAAACTTTCCAGATTGGAGTGGTAAAGGAATCAAATATTTAGAACATATATTAAAAGGAACAGAATTTATTCCATTTGACAGACTAGTTACACAATATGGGATCAACAAGAAAAGATTTTTAGAATATCAACAAATTAAATCCATAGTAAAAAAGAAATTTAAACCGGGTCAAGTTGAACTACAAACACCACCAAGTGTGATACAATTTCTTACTCTTAAAACCCCAAAATTACTTTCCAAAATATACAGAATGCTTTCTAAAACAGATGAATCAATATCACTTCCTATTGCAAAATGGGAAGCGGATTTATCAGTTAACTTAGACCAAAACTTCTGGTCTCAGATTTGCTTAAAAACTTTTCATTTAATTAGAAATCCCAGTCTTCAATTAATTCAATACAAAATACTACATAGAGTGCACTATACAGGTCATCGGATGTTCAAGATGGGCTTTATGTCTACCAACAACTGCTCACACTGCCAAACCAATTCACCGGACAATTATATCCACGCTCTTTGGTTCTGTCCACCAGTTCAGAAGTTTTGGCGCGAGATATGTGAAAACTTATCAAAGTGTCTGAAATGTAACATTCCAACTTCCCCTTTAGTGTGTTTGTTGGGCAGCTTAGATAATGTCACTACAGAAAAGAATATAGCCCATACTGTTTTCACTGCCCTATGCATTGCCAAGAAAACAGTCCTCATGAACTGGAAAAATAAAAATAATCTTAATTCTAACCAATATAGAAATTATCCAATAGATTACATTAGTCTTGATACAGCCTCTGCCACCACATCACATCAATTGCTCTGGGCTCCTTTGATCAGCTCCATCACCTAGTGGGGGTGGGGGGTCATAGTTTGGTCCCACCGTCACTGTTATGATTGGTGTGGGGGTAGGGACAGGCTTGGGGCGTCGGGGGATTCCCCAGGAGCATCTTCCTTGGAGGGCTCAACCTGGGGTTGCGGACATGGCATATTAAGGGCTCTGTTGGCTCTTAGATGGCGGTTTCCTCGTGGCTGCGTGCAGCGGGGCTAGGGGAGGGTCTGTGCTGACGGACGTGGGTTACTGACCTGGTAGCCTGGCTGCCCCTGGGTGGGTCCGGGACGGGCGTGGGGTTCTGGGGGAGCTCCGTCTCTGGACTGGAGCCCTGGCTGGGCCTTGGGGCCTTGGGGCCTGGGTCCTGGTTGGTGTGTTGCCGGGGTTGTGGGCGGGTGGGTGTATGGGGGCCCAGCCCTGACGCAGGGTGCCGCCAGTGCATCGAGCCACCTGGGGGGCTCTTCAACTGGTGGCTGAGGCTGTTGCAGGCTGTTGAGAGGAGACCTCTTGCAGGGGGTCTCCTCTCTTCAGGAACTCACTCTGCAGCAGGGGGAGATATAGGAGAGGTGGAGGAAGATCTCAGCCTGGGCGTCTATTGTCTTGTGTAGTCTGGAAGATGTGTGGATGACGGGGTGGGTGCAGTTTTCTCTGTGGTGGGGTCGGGTGGGCTGTCCCGGGCTCTGTGGGGCCAGGCGGCGCTGCTGAACTGGGCCCCGGTCCGGATGGGCCTGGGGCCCCTTTCCCTGGCGGGTTGCAGAGTATGGGGTGCCTACTGGGGTCAGCGGGGAGCTGGCCCCAGGAGGGGTCACTGCCCTCCCTTCCTTCCCTCCCCATCTCCAGCTGCCTCCCTCTTCCCGCTCCACCACAATCACCCACACATGCAGGGCCTTGGGGTAAAGGTGTGTCACCAGGGTGCAGGGGTGGCATCCCCCCCTCTGTCCCCTTCTGGCTGCCTGTGCCTCAATTTTATCCCACAACTTAGACATTCATATTACTCACACTCTCATAACACACACATATCTTGGGGGTGGGCACGCTACACAGAATCCAAAAGACCATCAGGATGTACAACCTCACCCCTGGCGTCGTTGCCCACCTCTCAATTTTAAATGCATGTTAGACATTGAGGGCTATCAGGAGGGGCTATGCGCTTACCTGCTGCTCTCTGGCAGGTAGCTCCATGCCCTCCTGGGTTTTAAATGCACCTTAGAACACACATGCATCAACACTACATATGAGCGGGCGGAGGGAGGTTTGGAGTCTTCACACACCTCCATTCTCTGCGGCCTGTTGGAGCGGGGGGGCTGGGAGGAGGAGTTGGCCGTCCGATTGAGGTCTGGATTGTGGGGCCTCCCTGCTGCTGCCGAGTCGGGGCAGTCTGCTTCTCTCCACCCCAGGGAAAAGGGTAACGCTACCTGGGTCTGGGTGCAGTTTCCCCCTTCAGGGGCAAGGGTACCTAGACCTGGGGCTTAGATTATGCTTGGGGAGTGTGATTGTGTGTACAGTGTCTATTTATGTCTGTCTCCACGTTGGGTGAGTGTTGAGTAATTGCATATGAGAGCATGAGGGTGGGAATGGATGTTTCTATCTGTGTGTGCCTGTATGTCTGTGTCTATATGTCAGGTTGGGTATCAGACGCCACCTCTCTAGGGAGGCTCCCCACACCCTCTAGCAGATCGTTACATGAAGGAACCTTTTAAATACAAGCGCGCTCATGCTCACAGGTGTACACACGGGTGCTCACACACACAAACTACACCCTTTTTGGCTCCTACCTCAAAGCACACTGTGCGCTATCGATCTTACGTGCTGCACAATAATGTTTAATATTTAGTATTTACTGTTATATTCCCATAGATCATCTTGATGTTGTTTATTATGTTGCTCTTTTTTTTCCTTCTGCTTGTTTTCTCTTTTTTCTTTCTCAACAGGTGATCCAGGTGATTGATATATGTATTTTTTGTCTGCTTATTTTGTTGGTTTTTGTTTTTTGCCCTTTATCCCCATCCCTCTTCCCCGCTGTTTTTCTTTCCCTCTTTCTTTCTCCCTTTTCTTTTCCCCAGTCAAGTCTGTCCCGTATTTAGCAAGTGAAAGTAAAACAATAAAAGGTGAATCAAATAGACCATTACGGCAAGGCTGGGATGGTCCATTTGGTAAAGTAAATCCGTTGGGCATCTTTCTTCACCTTTAGACAATAATTCTGATGGCAAAAGAGCCAAACGGGACAGGCCAAAAAAAAAAAAAAAAAAAAAAGGTGTGATGACATGGCATTTTAAATAAATGTCAATAAAATGCATCAGTACACTGAAAAAGAAAGCTACGGAGCCCCTCTGATGACATGGTCCAAAAAATAAATAAATTGTGGCCACAAAATACTACTTCGTGGGCACGAAATGGGTATAACGTGTGCACGAAATGCTAATTTGTGGGCACGAAACACTTGACCGATAACCGTGATCCTTCCCAGGCCCTTGCAGTTGGTTGACAATAAAATCTATCTTGTTTTGACAATTAGCTGTACACCTACTGTGGATGTGTGTTCCATAATAGCATAAGTGCCGAAATGACTGCAAAGCTGCTGTAAGAAATGTCATCTTACTGCTTAGCTGTTTCTCCAAGCAAGCACTGATGAGGACACTTTAAAATGTTTCACAACTGTTTACCTACAGAAAACAGTGAGTTGCTTGTCAGTTGAAAATCAGTTCCACTTTCATCAGCACGCAAATTCAGCAGTGTAAGTGTGAGACTGGGCCACAAGATGAAACTCAATATCACATCATGAGTAAGAATATGTGGATGTATGTATGCAATAATCAAATAACAAAGGAAGCAAAATCATAGTAAAAATGTGTGGAAATGCTAACTAAAAACAAACAAACATTGGGGGTTTCAGTAGCCTCTCCTCATTTTCATATACTTCTTAAGCCAAGAGAAAATCACAAGGTTATGTCTTTGTTTTAAATAAGAGCTATACATGGAATCCGTTACCTAACCCAGTAGTAAAACTCACGGGAGTCAAAGAGGCCCAGCAGTGTTTCCACCTACCTACTGTGGATCCACAGAATTAACAACTTGGCTCAGAAACTGATGGTCTCCTTCTTCCACTCTTCTACTGAGTGTGCGTCGACCTAAAGCATGTCTGCATGGTTTGCCATCTGCTCCTCAGCAGAGTGAAGTGCACTCATAAGGGCCATTTCCACTGCCCAGAAAATTATCCATTACCCACTTGCCTCCCATGAAGACATTTACAACTCCTGTTACTGCAACAGAGATAGACTTCAGCTCAAGTTCTGCTGTCATTAGAGCACAGTCTTTGAGGCTTTTTTAATGGTTTCCTAAAAAGGTGATAGATTAAAAAGTACGCTCTCATTATACTTAGAAGTACTGTCCCGAATAGATTAAATTTCATTTAATCATACAAGAGAAGAGCTCTCAACTCATTATGTGATCATTTAACCTCACTCTTTTGACCCTCTTTTTTCCTTTTCTCTTTTTTCTAGATTGCTGAGACCTCGAACTCATTCCTGAATCGAATGCTGAACAGAGACACCATCACAAGAATAACATATAAAAGTAGGTGGTTGTGTGTAATAAGTTGTTAAAGCACCAATCATAAATTGGCCAAGCAGCATGCTCTGCATAGTGCTCCAGGTGGATCACAGTTCATGGGGTTTGCTTGGTTGGTTGCTTGACTTGTTGGATAGAACCTGTCCAGTGTCATCATCCTCAGCACAGGCTCCCCTCAGGACTGTGTTCTGAGCCCTCTACTTTTCACCCTGTTGATACGCAACTGCGTCCCCAGGGTTGCCACCCACTACATTGTAAAGTTTGTGGATGACACAGTACATGGTGGGCTGGTCAGAATTAACAACCTGGTTTCTGGGGTTGTACCTCACGGATGACCTCATGTGGTCTGTGAACACCACGTCACTGGGGGTGGGTGTGTTGTTGGGTGGCAGAGGTGGATCTTTTGGGTCCAGTAGGAGGAGCAGCAAAGTAGAATGGATTTTAACAGCTGTCAAAACTCTGTCAGATATGCTGTTTCGCATACACTGACTCACAGAAACACACATGCAGATGCTGTCACACACCACCCACTCATGCTCATGAGTCCTTAGGCATATCCCTCTCACAGCCAATAATGCTACCAGCCCAACGTTTTTCTGTTTTTCTTCCCAAAAGCACAGATTTACACTCAAGTATATATGAAGATACATACACATTAAAAAAAAACACACAATCAAATATCAGTGTAGGTGGAGTAGCCTAAAGTATTTTTTATTTTTTCACAGCTCTTATTCCTTTGATGGATCAGTTAGTATTTAGTAGTGATGCAGCTGATTCAGCATTAAAGCTGCAGCAGCCTACCACTGTGACCTTACCACAATCAGTAGCCCATTTGTCACGAGAGGACTAGTAGACAGCAAGTTATAGCGAATGGAGGGGGAGAAAGAGAGGAAGGGAGAGTTGTAGTCTGTCCAATTACCATCCTGACAGTGGAGACAGTTTGAATAAAAGAGGTTTTGTGTTGCCACACCAACAAGCTGTCATTCACAGAACAGCAAATGAAAGAAGTGAGAAAAATTTCTTATGAAAGAGTTGTAATGATGACCAGACTCCGTATGATAAGTGACTCAAATTACAGCTTATTTGTTACACCAGTGTATTTCACTGTTTACCACTCAATTGGAGTACACAGATTTATGCCATCCACTGTATTTGTTCTACAATTGCAGTTGAGTTAGAGTACCCTACTAATTTTCTGTATGAGTGAAAATATCAGCTCAGCAATTTATGTTAAATACTGAATTTTATAACCAGTTTCATTAAAATCATACACTGACTCATTTTTAGAGCCATGGCCAAAACAAAACAACCTGCAAGCTTTAATAAAAACTGAATCAAATGCAGATATGTCATAAACCTACATAATGACCAACATGTGGCTAATCCTCTAGTTGCAAAAAGACTTCAAGCTATATAGAAGAATATGGGAAACTAGCACTCAACAGAAACTTTAGTTTGAATCACTAATGTTAGGTCATACTGAGTACAATATTTTGTGAATTATAGTCCCTGTTAGAGTACGGCAATGCTCACTGACTAATGACTTGTCAATCACAAGTCATTTGCCAACTTGGAGGACTGGATTTGGATTCCAAACATCAAGATTAAAAATGCTGAGCTCAAGGATTTCATTAAGCATTAACCAATTAGTGACGTCCATCTTTTATATACAGTCACATTTACGTTGTATGGTACTCTAACATTTGTGCTGTAGTAATTAATTAGTCTCAACAAAGATATACACCAGAGAGTTGTGCATGTCTCTTAAAAATGGAGTACTACTTCTCCTTGGTCAGGGTGGTTGAATTTGGTGCCAGTGTCCAACTCCCAGATGCGAATATTTTCTGAATATCCAAAAACATTTGGACAATGATACATCTTTCACATATCTTTTCCTTATAATACTACCATTTATTTAAAATCAAACAAAAAACATGTGACTGAAAACTTTCAGCATTGATTTCAGAATTACAGCCATTTTTTGGACATAGTTCTCAACTTTTAGAGACTCAAAAATAATTGGACAAACTAGCATGCTCTAAATAAAAGGATTGCTTTACTGCTTGGAAGAAAATCCTTTGCAGTCAGTGTGTCTTGGGTTTAGAACCTGTGAGCATGAATTTATTGCAGCCACCTTAAGTCGCTGCTTGTTTGTGGGCCATTATTTTTTGTCTCCAGTAACTGAAACAGGTAGTGTAACTCTCTCCTTACCTCTAAGTCTGTGAAACAAATCACAGTATATGATAATCTTTTAGTAATTTGTTTACAAATCCATTGATTTTTACATGTGAAATACAATTTTTGTACAACTACATTTCCAGTGTCTTCCGATGAAACATTAAAGGTCTCATTTTGTTTCGGTTTTCTGGCTTTTTACCCTGCAGATGATGCATATCTACTGAACGGCCTGAACATAGAGGAGATTTATCCAGAAACAAGTAGTTTTATCACATATGATGGATCAATGACCATCCCTCCATGTTTTGAGACCGCCACGTGGATCTTGATGAATAAGCCAGTGTATCTCACACGGATGCAGGTGAGCCTCACCCACCAGCACAGACCTGAAACAAAGCTCCCAGAATACACTGGGGATTACTTGTCTCAGGTCAGGATTCTCTCTCAAAAAATTGCTCAGTGAAATATGTCTACTCACATTGAGGCTTTTCCTCCAAAATCTCTCCTCCTGTGTGTAATCTTCTACTCAGTCCTTGCTGGAAATTAATGCAGTGAATAAAAAAGCCTGGGTCACATTTCCATGATACTTTAGCCAATTTTGCTTCTCTTCCCTCCCCCTCTTTCTCACTCTCTCTCTCTCTGTCTTGATGTTAGATGCACTCCTTGCGGCTGCTGAGCCAGAACCAGCCCTCTCAGATCTTTCTAAGTATGAGTGACAACGTTCGTCCTGTGCAGCCACTAAACAACCGCTGCATCCGCACCAATATTAACTTCAGCATGCAGGGCAAGGACTGCCCAAACAACAGGGCTCAGAAGCTCCAGTACCGAGGTAAAAACTACTCCTGTAAATAGCTGATATTTAAACAATATTTAATTACAGATATTATGCTATCTGTCCTTTCATAAGATCACACAATCTGGTTATAACAATTATTTTTGTGCACACAACAGAGCAATTATAGAATAATTAATCTATAAAATAGGCAAGTGGGATGCAATGCATGACCAGTCAACTGATTTAAGATTTTAGATATATTATAAAAAAAGATGAGGGCCAAATGCTCAATTTATGCCTTTAGTTATTGTCAGTGGGTGATATCACAGCTATGTTAATCTTTTAGATACACTTTATGATCATAATCTGTTTTGTAAATTTGAATTATGTAGTCATATTTTTGTAAAAAACAAAACAAAAAAAGAAACAAGTCTTAACCAGAGCTCTACCAAATGCTTTGCACCCCCCCCCAAAAAAATACAAATAAAGGCAGCATGCCTTTATTTTTCTTAGTGGTCATACTAGACTGCTCCTTTACTGAATGTGCTACACTAGGCAACCATTAACAAAAATTGCTAGGCTGCCATTTTTAGAAGCTGAAGGCTCTTGTACAGAAACATAGCAGGAAAGCTTCAAGAAATGTACATTATATGGACAAAAGTACTGAGTCTTTTACACATTACACCTATAGAAGCTGCTTGGCCATGTACACCTGTACCGTAAAGCTCCTGTTGCACAGTTTTTGTGTTATTATTAATGTCAGATGAGATAAGTTAGCAGTTACCAAGTCAAAACAGCATTGGCAAATCTACACAGTCTAATAGTGCTCACTTGGTAACTTAACAATATGTGATCTGGCAAATGTGTTTTAGTTGCTATGTTTCCTAAATGTGTCTTCTTTGCTCTTTAATCTGATTTGAAAAAGTGTGCGGCATATTATGTCACCGAATAAATATTATTAAATCAGCAAAGCTTTGTTCTCATACAGAAATTGCTCTTTTGAAACCTCTGATGATAAATATTAAGTGTGATGAAAAAGTTTAAAACTGAAATCATTTTGGCTGACTCTTCATGATCTTCTTGCTGCAGGAGTTCATATATTCCCCTTCATCTTTTGTCTCAGCAGTGATCGTTCCACTGAATGGTCTTTTCTCAGATGTGAAACAACCATGCATGATTTCATGTCAAAGATTTTTTATTAAAAAAACAACAACAAGCAAACCAAAAACATAGTTTTGTTGTACATGAACAATAAAAATAAAGGGCTATTCTATTCTATTCTACAGGGTGGGCCATTTATATGGATACACCGTAATAAAATGGGAATGGTTGGTGATATTAAAGTCCTGTTTGTGGCAAATTAGTATATGTGAGGGAGCAAACTCCTCAAGATGGGTGGTGACCATGGTGGCCATTTAGAAGTCGGCCATCTTGGATACAACTTTTGTTTTTTCAATAGGAAGAGGGCCATGTGACACATCAAACTTATTGGTAATGTCACAAGAAAAACAATGATGTGCTTAGTTTCAACATAACTTTATTCTTTCATGAGTTATTTACAAGTTTCTGACCACTTATAAAATGTGTTCAATGTGCTGCCCATTGTGTTGGATTGTCAATGCAACCCTCTTCTCCCACTCTTCACACACTGATAGCAACACAGCAGGAGAAATGCCAGCACAGGCATCCAGTATCCGTAGTTTCAGGTGCTGCACATCTCGTATCTTCACACCATAGACAACTGCCTTCAGATGACCCCAAAGATAAAAGTCTAAGGGGGTCAGATCGGGAGACCTTGGGGGCCATTCAACTGGCCCACGACGACCGATCCACTTTCCAGGAAACTGTTCATCTAGGAATCCTCGGACCTGGCACCCATAATGTGGTGGTGCACCATCTTGCTGGAAAAACTCAGGGAACATGCCAGCTTCAGTGCATAAAGAGGGAAACACATCGTCATGTAGCAATTTCAAATATCCAGTGGCCTTGAGGTTTCCATTGATGAAGAATGGACCCACTATCATTGTACCCCATATACCACACCAAACCATCACTTTTGTTGTTCCAACAGTCTTGGAGTCCAATGTGGGTTAGTGTCAGACCAATAGTGGTGGTTTTGTTTGTTAACTTCACCATTCACATAAAAGTTTGCCTCATCACTGAACAAAATCTTCTGCGTGAACTGAGGGTCCTGTTCCAATTTTTGTTTTGCCCATTCTGCAAATTCTGTGCGCCGATCTGGGTCATCCTCATTGAGATGCTGCAGTAGCTGAAGTTTGTAAGGGTGCCATTTGTAAGTAGCTAATATCCGCCGAAGGGATGTTCGACTAATGCCACTCTCCAGTGACATACGGCGAGTGCTACGCTGTGGGCTCTTGCTGAATGAAGCTAGGACAGCCACTGATGTTTCTTCATTAGTGACAGTTTTCTTGCGTCCACATTTTGGCAAATCCAACACTGAACCAGTTTCACGAAACTTAGCAAGCAGTTTGCTGACTGTAGCATGGGAGATGGGTGGCCTCGTAGGGTGTCTTGCATTGAAATCTGCTGCAATGACCCAGTTACTGCGTTCACCAGATATCAACACAATTTCAATCCGCTCCTCACGGGTTAACCTCTTCGACATGTCAATGACTGTGAACAAAGAGAAACGTGTAAATAACTCATGAAAGAATAAAGTTACGTTGAAACCAAGCACACCATTGTTTTTCTTGTGACATTACCAATAAGTTTGATGTGTCACATGGCCCTCTTCCTATTGAAAAAACAAAAGTTGTATCCAAGATGGCCGACTTCTAAATGGCCACAATGGTCACCACCCATCTTGAGGAGTTTTCCCCCTCACATATACTAATGTGCCACAAACAGGACTTTAATATCACCAACCATTCCCATTTTATTACGGTGTATCCATATAAATGGCCCACCCTGTAGTCCTGTATTGAATTATTACCAGCCTGGAACTAGGTCCAGATTACAGCAATTATCTTAGTGAATAAACCACTCACTTTGATAAAACGATCCCCACAAATAAGAAATGAGATCATCTTCTTCTTTCAGCTGATTGCACTGGTTGTCACAGTGGACTCACAACATGAGCATTCTCTTCTGTCACACTGACCCTCCTTCACTACGTCTATGAATCTTATCTGTCGTCATTCTCTTTTCCTCCTGCGTGCCAGCAGCATATTAAACATCTTTTGCCCAGTACATCCACAATCCATCCACTGCAGATAACTATCTCAGCCTTTCCTCTCTAACTTTGTCTCCAAAACGCTGAACCTGAGTTGCCCCTCCGACATTTCTGTTTCTAATCTGTCCTTTTCGGTCACTCACAATGAAAATCTTAAATCTACCACTTCCAGCTCTGCTTCCTGCCTTTTTGTTACTGCCACAGTTGCCAAACTATACATGATAGCAGGTCTCAGTACCAGCTTGTAAAGCTTCATTATCATTGTTGTTGCTATCTTTCTGTCACAAATCACCCATGACACTCATCTCCACCCACCCACTCTCTTTTTCACCTATCTTGTGTATTGTCTTTTGCTTTGTATAACTGACCTCCTTGCACTTTTGCAACTGTCTCCCTCTCATTTATACACACGTATTCTGTCTTGCTTCTCCAGGCTTTAATTCTTCTTCTCTCCAGGCTCTCTCCCACCTGCTGCCTACTCTCACTACAGATCACAATGTTTTCTGCAAACATTATAGTCCATGGAGACTCCTGCTTGCCTGCTTCACCTCATCTGTCAATCTGTCCATCACCACTGCAAATAGGAAGGGCTCAGAGCTGATCTCTCATGTAATCCCACCCCACCTTGAATCCATATGTCACTCCTACCCCACACTTCACTGCTTTCTCACTGTCCTCATAGATGTCCTGCACCACCCTCATGTACTTTTACGCTTTCTATCAACTTGTTCTGACTTTGTCTGTAGTTTCCCACTAACACTCACAAAGCAAAAATTGCATCTGTAATGCTCTTTCTCAGCATGAAGCCATGCTACTGCTCACTAATTGTCACTTCTCTCTTTAACATTCAACAACTCTTTCCCATATCTCTATAGTATGGCTCATCATCTTTATCCTCCTGTAGTTATTACAGATCTCCATGTAACCTCTCTTCTTGAAAATCAGTATCAGTAGACTTTGTCTCCACTCCTCAGGTCAGAGGAATGGGTTAGATGACATCTCCTTACCACCTGGTAAGGTGGTCTTTTCACTTGTTCATACATTTCCAGTTGTATTCTTAAGCACTCTAACCTGCTGCACATCCTTTTCAGCTCAATCTCTCTGTCTTACTAATCAAAACAAGGCATTTTCTCCTAACTAGTGTCCAGCTTCTAGACATCTCCATATGAGACTTTTTCTTTGCCAGCCACCTGGCCATACACCAGACAAAAAATCTTGGCATTTCACTTCATCTGTACTTTCCCAGCAGTCTGGTAACTCTTCCCCACTACCCACAGGCTGTCTCGACTCCTCCCTGAATTCTCTGCAAAATTCTTCCTTTTTCAACTTTCAACATTTCAACTTGCTACATTCCCCCCGTCAACACCATGCAGTCTTCTATCCCTTTCAGACTGAACCTTCTGCATAGGATATACCTGATCTGTGTGCACCTTCCTCTGTTGTTATATGTCACCTTATGGTCCTCCCTCTTCTTGAACTTTGTGTTCACCACAGGTCTTTTCATAATTGTCATCATCTCTGTTCCTATCACTTATGTATCCATAAGTGGATGCTGAATTCTGGTTTACCATAGGTCTCGGGAGCATAGGGAGGGTTTGTTTACTGTATCTAGTCTCTCATTGGTCGTCTGTTCTGCTATTTGACATTCCCCTGCCTTCCTCTTAAAAGATGAAATTATTATTCTAGGGAGCAGTTGTAGGGAGAGATTTCAGAAATTCACCCACCTTAGAGTCTCCTGAGCATCAAACAAAAGCACTCTCTGCACACCTTGAGGGAGGCAATTGCGAAAACACAAACGTAGACCTGCTTCTTTTAATTGTTCTGAGAATTGAGGACCTTCAGGATGAAGTAGGGTGGGGATGTCTCATTAAAAGGCGAAATATATCTGCTTTCTTACAGAAACATGACCCCGTATTCTTGTCACATAATGTCAAACACTGTCTTTCTGTTAAATGGTGCCAACATGCACACAAGGTGTCCTTTCCTGTCAGTAGTGCATTGCACTACTTCTTAGAGATTCTCTTTTAAGGAGCGAAAGCTTTACGGAGGTTTGAAGGATGCTGGTGGAGTCTGGAGTTCATGAATCTGTGGTTTGTGTCCAGGTTTGGATTTGAGTTTTGTGATGATTTACAATGTTTACACTTTCTTACTTTTGCTTTCAGTTACTTACATTAATAATAATAAGTTCAAGTACAAAAACAACTTGTGTATGTTTAGATGACAGGTATCGAACTCCAGGCCTTGAGGGCCGGTGTCCTGCAGGTTTTAGATGTGTCCTTGATCCAACACAGCTGATTTGAATGGCTAAATTACCTCCTCAACCTGTCTTGAAGTTCTCCAGAGGCCTGGAGAACTAATCATTTAATTCAGGTGTGTTGACCCAGGGTAAGATCTAAAACCTGCTGGATACTGGCACTCAAGGCCTGGAGTTCGACACCCCTGGTTTAGACACTGAAAACCAATTTGTTAGGTTTAGGTACTGATAACTACTTTGTCACTCTTAGATACTAAATCTGTTTGAGCTGCTCAGGTTAGGTTTAAGAAAATAATTAGGTTTTGGTTTCAAATACACCTTCTTGCAACCTTAAAACTTGCTTATCTGATGTGTTTAAATGTGACACCATGTGGTCCTTCAAAAAATCGATAAAACTTTCCATAAACATAAACAGATAAACATAAATTATCTATCAAGATGCATTAATACAAAGATTGATCACATTTGACAGCAATCCATTAATTGAGCTAAACGGATCAAAGCTGATCATGATAACAGACTGTAGCAAATTCCTCCTTTTAATAAAGTTATTTATTCCTTTTGGAGTGCTGTCACTTGAATCATAATAGATCTTTTTTACTCACTTAGCCCAACCACCCTCTGCCAACTGCCACACACCTGTGCACCTGGCATTCCCTTAAGGGCATTTTAAACTGTAACCTTTGGCTAAATATAAAATATGGTGCAGGGTGGATAATGTCAGAGAACAGCTGAACCGTAGAGAGCACTGCACAAATATATATATACAAATATATATATATATACGTGTATATATATATATATAATATACACATATATATAAAAAAAAAAACACCCAGCACGCCCCTGCGGGCGGTTTATCCTTCAAGCTCGGGTCCTCTACCAGAGGCCTGGGAGCTTGAGGGTCCTGCGCAGTATCTTAGCTGTTCCCAGGACTGCGCTCTTCTGGACAGAGATCTCCGATGTTGTTCCGGGATCTGCTGGAGCCACTCGCCTAGCTTGGGAGTCACCGCACCTAGTGCTCCGATTACCACGGGACCACCGTCACCTTCACCCTCCACATCCTCTCGAGCTCTTCTCTGAGCCCTTGGTATTTCTCCAGCTTCTCGTGTTCCTTCTTCCTGATATTGCTGTCATTCGGAACCGCCACATCGATCACTACAGCCGTCTTCTTCTGTTTGTCTACCACCACTATGTCCGGTTGGTTAGCCACCACCATTTTGTCCGTCTGCATCTGGAAGTCCCACAGGATCTTAGCTCGGTCATTCTCCACCACCCTTGGGGGCATCTCCCATTTTGACCTCGGGACTTCCAGGTTATACTCGGCACAGATGTTCCTGTACACTATGCCGGCCACTTGGTTATGGCGCTCCATGTATGCCTTGCCTGCTAGCATCTTGCACCCTGCTGTTATGTGCTGGATTGTCTCTGGGGCATCTTTACACAGCCTGCACCTGGGGTCTTGCCTGGTGTGATAGACCCCAGCCTCTATGGATCTTGTACTCAGAGCTTGTTCTTGTGCTGCCATGATTAGTGCCTCTGTGCTGTCTTTCAGTCCAGCTTTGTCCAGCCACTGGTAGGATTTCTGGATATCAGCCACCTCCTCTATCTGCCGGTGGTACATACCGTGCAGGGGCCTGTCCTTCCATGATGGTTCCTCGCCTTCCTCCTCTTTCTTGGGTTTCTGCTGCCTGAGGTATTCACTGAGCACGCTGTCAGTTGGGGCCATCTTCGTGATGTATTCGTGGATGTTTCTTGTCTCATCCTGGACTGTGGTGCTGACACTCACCAGTCCCCGGCCCCTTCCTTCCGCTTAGCATACAGCCTCAGGGTGCTGGACTTGGGGTGAAACCCTCCATGCATGGTAAGGAGCTTTCTTGTCTTTATGTCAGTGGCTTCTATCTCCTCCTTTGGCCAGCCTATTACCCCAGCAGGGTACCTGATCACGGGCAGGGCGAGGTGTTGATGGCCCGGATCTTGTTCTTACCGTTCAGCTGACTCCTCAGGACTTGCCTGACCCTCTGCAGGTACTTGGTGGTTGCAGCTTTCCTAGCGCCCTCTTCATGGTTCCCATTCGCTTGCGGGATCCCCAGGTACTTGTAACTGTCCTCTATGTCTGCAATGTTGCCTTCTGGTAGTTCAATGCCCTCAGTTCTGACTACCTTCCCTCTTTTTGTTACCATCCGACTACACTTCTCCAGTCCGAACGACATTCCAATGTCATTGCTGTATAGCCTGGTAGTGTGTATCAGTGAATCGATGTCTCGTTCACTCTTGGCATACAGCTTGATGTCATCCATGTACAGGAGGTGGCTGACAACCGCTCCGTTTCAGTAGTCGGTATCCGTAGCCAGTCTTGTTAATGATCTCACTGAGGGGTTCAGGCCTATGCAGAACAGCAGTGGGGACAGAGCATCTCCTTGGTAGATCCCGCACTTGATGGTGACTTGTGCTATGGGCTTGGAGTTGGCCTCTAGTGTTGTACGCCACATCCCCATTGAGTTCCTGATGAAGGCTTTTAGGGTCCTGTTGATCTTGTACAATTCTAGGCATTCCAGTATCCAGCTGTGGGGCATTGAGTCATAGGCCTTCTTGTAATCAATCCAGGCAGTGCACAGGTTGGTCAGTCTGGTCTTGCAGTCTCGGCTGACCGTTCTGTCTACCAGTAGCTGGTGTTTTGCGCCTCTGGTATTCTTGCCAATCCCTTTCTGTGCCCCGCTCATGTATTGACCCATGTGCCTGTTCATCTTAGCCGATATGATGCCTGACAGGAGCTTCCATGTAGTACTATATGTATATATATCTATATATCTATATATATATATATATATATATATATATATATATATATATATATATAATGTATATGTATGTATATGTATATGTATATATATATATATATATATATGCCTAGAATTGTACAAGATCAACAGGACCCTAAGAGCCTTCATCAGGAACTCAATGGGGATGTGGCGTACAACACTAGAGGCCAACCCAAGCCCATAGCACAAGTCACTATCAAGTGCGGGATCTACCAAGGAGATGCTCTGTCCCCACTGCTGTTCTGCATAGGCCTGAACCCCCTCAGTGAGATCATTAACAAGACTGGCTACGGATACCGACTACGAAACGGAGCGGTTGTCAGCCACCTCCTGTACATGGATGACATCAAGCTGTATGCCAAGAGTGAACGAGACATCGATTCACTGATACACACTACCAGGCTATACAGCAATGACATTGGAATGTCGTTCGGACTGGAGAAGTGTAGTCGGATGGTAACAAAAAGAGGGAAGGTAGTCAGAACTGAGGGCATTGAACTACCAGAAGGCAACATTGCAGACATAGAGGACAGTTACAAGTACCTGGGGATCCCGCAAGCGAATGGGAACCATGAAGAGGGCGCTAGGAAAGCTGCAACCACCAAGTACCTGCAGAGGGTCAGGCAAGTCCTGAGGAGTCAGCTGAACGGTAAGAACAAGATCCGGGCCATCAACACCCACGCCCTGCCCGTGATCAGGTACCCTGCTGGGGTAATAGGCTGGCCAAAGGAGGAGATAGAAGCCACTGACATAAAGACAAGAAAGCTCCTTACCATGCATGGAGGGTTTCACCCCAAGTCCAGCACCCTGAGGCTGTATGCTAAGCGGAAGGAAGGGGGCCGGGGACTGGTGAGTGTCAGCACCACAGTCCAGGATGAGACAAGAAACATCCACGAATACATCACGAAGATGGCCCCAACTGACAGCGTGCTCAGTGAATACCTCAGGCAGCAGAAACCCAAGAAAGAGGAGGAAGGCGAGGAACCATCATGGAAGGACAGGCCCCTGCACGGTATGTACCACCGGCAGATAGAGGAGGTGGCTGATATCCAGAAATCCTACCAGTGGCTGGACAAAGCTGGACTGAAAGACAGCACAGAGGCACTAATCATGGCAGCACAAGAACAAGCTCTGAGTACAAGATCCATAGAGGCTGGGGTCTATCACACCAGGCAAGACCCCAGGTGCAGGCTGTGTAAAGATGCCCCAGAGACAATCCAGCACATAACAGCAGGGTGCAAGATGCTAGCAGGCAAGGCATACATGGGCGCCATAACCAAGTGGCCGGCATAGTGTACAGGAACATCTGTGCCGAGTATAACCTGGAAGTCCCGAGGTCAAATGGGAGATGCCCCCAAGGGTGGTGGAGAATGACCGAGCTAAGATCCTGTGGGACTTCCAGATGCAGACGGACAAAATGGTGGTGGCTAACCAACCGGACGTAGTGGTGGTAGACAAACAGAAGAAGACGGCTGTAGTGATTGATGTAGCGGTTCGAATGACAGCAATATCAGGAAGAAGGAACACGAGAAGCTGGAGAAATACCAAGGGCTCAGAGAAGAGCTCGAGAGGATGTGGAGGGTGAAGGTGACGGTGGTCCCCGTGGTAATCGGAGCACTAGGTGCGGTGACTCCCAAGCTAGGCGAGTGGCTCCAGCAGATCCCGTAACAACATCGGAGATCTCTGTCCAGAAGAGCGCAGTCCTGGGAACAGCTAAGATATGCAAGCAGGGACCCTCAAGCTCCCAGGCCTCTGGTAGAGGACCCGAGCTTGAAGGATAAACCCCACTTGCAGGGCGCGCTGTTTTTTTCATACATATATATATATATATACATATATATATATATATATATATATATATATATATATATATATATATATATATATATATATATATATATTGGCATTGTATAAAGACATATATATCTATCTATATATATATAGATATATATATACATAACTGTGTTCATATATAATTATATATAATTGTATGCCCACTCCTGTCCCACTTCTCTCTTCCAGTGAACGAGTGGTTGCTGAAGTAGCCTTCTCGGCTCGGCTGAACGTGGAGACAGAGATGGAGTTCAGGATGAGGGGAGAGAAATAGAAAAAGAAGTGAGGCAGGGGAGAATGAAGAAGAAATCTGGTCTCGAGGCTGTATCTCATCTAAGACTTTTTCATGGCATTGTATAAAGACAAATAACACCAGACATTATTTGAATGAAGGAACTTTGCATTGCAAGGAAGGAGACTCTTCATACAGTGAGAACCGTTTGAACCTTTGCTCAAACACATGCTAACAGGTCCTTTCCCCCACTGAACAATTATATCTATATGAACATTTTGATATCGATAACTTTTTGGGAGAAAACAAAAAATAGACAACCTAAAAAAAACACAAAGCATTTATTTGGTAGCCCGTCAAACACTATGACAACCTTAGGGACTTTAAACCCTTTGTAGATAAAAGATTGCTATCAGTAAGAAAATCCAAGAACTAAGTCATTGCCCTTCCCCTGCTCAACAATATGGAGCCATCAGGAAGACTCACGTGGACGTTTCATTTCAGTCAACAACAGGGCATGCAATCAGCAAAACCAACAGAGATGGAACACAGCCTTACCTTGTCATTTTCCAAAACTAGAATAATGCCATGGGACAACTTCCAAAGCTTTCATATGGTCTCAAAGCAACCGGTGTCTTGGCCTCATATGTACATATTATAATTATCAATACAAAAGAAAAATGAATATGTAAAGAAAAAAATAATGAAATAACGTTCAAAAAATATATTAAGAAGATATTAAAAAGACAAAAAGTTAAGAATTTTAAAAAGCTTGGCGCACTTTGAATTCTGCAGCAGTTCTCAGTCTGAGCTGATGCCTTTTATTTCTGTTTTATTTGTTTACAATGGTCATACACTGTGTTTGATGTTATCAGCCCAATAAATGTGTCTGGAAAGTTAACTTTGGAACACGTTTCACTATCTGAGGATTTTACTTGTTATATCTCCACCTGTTTGTACTGTTTCACATTAAATATGTTCATGTTACAATATTCCCCTTTAGAGACTTGCTCAATAACTCTGGCCACACCGAAACGGATTCACCGAAATGCTAGCAGGTAGGCTTCAGAATCTCGGAACGGGCAGCTTGGAATTGCTGGTTAGGATACAGATCCAACTCAGGTAGCACTGTTAGGGTTACTGTGATCTGTAGTACTCTTTTAGATCACATCAGTTGACATCAGAGGACATGAAAAGAGGAACCTCACATGTTTGGAAATACAGATCCAGCAGATTGATGCCTGCTTTACAATAATGGTGTCTCTATGGGTCGCCGAAGAAAAATTTTGTGAAGAACTCAATGCTGGAAAACATCTGGCTCCGGGAGAAACAGACTATCAGCATGGTTGTGACAAGTATATAAAAGCCCAAAAGCAGGAAATGTATTTTAGAATTTATGGAAAGAAGAATTTTGCAATAATAAAGAGAAACAACAAAAAGAAAGAAACCAAATTTCCTTAAGCAAAAAGTAATACTGCTGACCAAAGGAGTGTTTATCAATATCAAAGTCAGCAACTGATTTAAAAACAGTGGGAAACTTGTTGTGAGCTGCTTCAAGCTGTGGTCATATTCTGTTCGATGTAGAAATCCAACTGAAAGGTGCATGCTTAGTTGGTGTATTGAAATGCAGTGTAACAAAAAACTGCAGGTACATCGCAGGGATCCATTCAAACCCAAGTGAACTTGGGGGTTTAGAAAGCATCTTAGAACTACTGGATATTATTATGTCCAGTAGCTCAGTTAAGGTATTTTGGAGTTTGAATCTGAAACACATATAAATATGTGCTGTCATCTTCTTATCTCTGGTGGCTACACTGCAAATCTCAGTCACTATGCTGGGAATGCAAGCAATCTCTAACAGTGGCACTTTAGTCACAAGGTTAGGGATTCTATTGACTATTAATATTAATATTTGTTTATTAATTACTGTACTCCCGTTCTCCAATTTACTCCAAGCTAATGACAGCTTGTGTCACTAGCTACACAATCTGCAGGGTTAAAGATAGACATAGAGTCTTCGTAAAAAGAACCTCTATCAGTTCTAAGGTTTTATGTATTGGGAAATAAAAACACAAGAATTTAGCAGCTCACGGGTTTCTTTCCCTTGTTTAGTTCAACTGTCTTTGATCTAAAGATAAGTTAGATGAAGATTTGAAGATGAAGTGCATTTTACAGCATCTCAATTCAATTGGCATTCAATTGCTTGTAGAAGCACACAGCTCTACTTTGTCTAGATCATTGAAATGGATTCTTTTCTTTTTCAGTTTTTTTTTTTTTTTTAGATTGCATGCCCCAATTTTTGTGATGTTTAAGTTGTTGAGCTGTTGAAAGCACATTTTACTGTAAAATACTTTAATATATGTAGGAGTTCAAGGTTGACTCCAAGGTTCCCAGGTTCTGTGGCTCCAAAACAAACTAAATTCATCATCCTTCCACCATTGTACTTGATATTGTTTGTGCTAATATGCAGTGTTGGATTTTTAAGCAAACGTGTCACCGTGCATTATAGCCAAACATTGCAACTTTGGACTCCTTGCTCCAAAAGTCTTGTGGTTTGGTCTGGTACAGTTTTGCAAAGCTAAGCTGTCTTGCCACGATCTTTGAGAGAGAAGAGACATTCTTCCAAACAAGCTATACTTTTTAATATTTTACTCTCAGTGAGTGCAAGGGTTTGCATGAATGTCTGCATCTTGTGATATTATATTGGATTTAGTACATATGCAACCCAGAGAGTGGACTTCAAGGAAATATGAGGAATGACTACTTGTCTGACAGGTCTCCAGCTACCCATGATAAATGGTAAATGCACTCAAAGCGCTTTACACAGAACTTTCCTCATTCACACCAGCAATTTTTTCTATCTCTTTAAAAACTTTTAGCAATTTGTTCCATGCTCTACATCTAAGTTCTATCTAACATTAACATGCCAATGGATGTATCAGAGAGCAACCTCGGGTTAATATCTTGCAAGCGCAAGATAGCAAAAGCAGAAGGGGACTCAACCACCAACCTTCCAATTAGCAGGTGGCCTGATCTACTACCTGAGCTACAGACACCCTAGAATACATCCACAGCAGAATATAATCTAGGCTTATTTTTTTTAACACGTGGCTAATTATTTTTGTCTTCATTTTAGTTAAATGAATAGAAACGGCGTTAATATGTTTTGTAGTTAATGTGAGATTGTATGGATCTCATTTTAAGGCTGATTAAGGATGTGTTAGGTATATTTGTTATGTCCTGTAGCCTTTGAATTTAAAGAGGGTGTACTTTTTCTCACTGTAGGATCTAATCAGTTCTTTACTCTGGCTTGTGCGATAAAGCTTTACACATTAGTTATTATGTCAGTTATCAGTATTAATAAGAACATTTGTGTTCAACAACATAGTGCATGTTTCCTTTTAGCAAAACTTGTCATTAAATTGATATGAAAAAGAAAGCAGTGTTTCAGATTCACCACATGTACAGTGAAAAAATATTGCAGGTGTTAAAGTGGATCGGTGTTCCTGCACCTTCAGCTTAACAGTAATTATATCTGAAAAGCAGTCCCTGTGCTATTGAATTCTTCTTTAAATATTTCTCCTAATCCTTAGGAGAAATGAGATGCAAAAAATTTTTATTCACTTTTTTTAAAGAACTTGGGTGGTTTTTTTAGGCTTTTCTCTACCTTAGCAGTAATATTCTGTAACTCTACAACTATGCTTGGGAGGAAAGCAAAATAAACTGTTTGTTAGTTGTTTGTTTTAAACTGTTCTTCTCCTACTAGCAAGAACCACAGCTACCCCAAATTATAAAAAGGTGAAACTAGAAGCATGCTTTCATAAAGAGGGTGATGCATTAATTAGTACAAATATGGAACTGCTCTGTAATATCTTTTTTAAGTCCATGGTATTGAATTCAAAAGAGTAAGCAGATGTAGACCAATGGTCTGGACATTCTGTCAAGGTCCAAACAGTCAGTTGCCTGAAAACATTTGAGGGACCCATGACTGGTGAGTCAATGAGTTAGTGAGTCGGACTGGGTAACAACCTTTCGCCTGAATACTAATAAGAGTAAGAATAGATTTTTATGTTAAAATATTCAAACATTACATGCCCTTTGAGACATTCTGCTGATGCTAATGGGTTCTGTTCTTAACATTTTTAAGTATTAAACATTTTGAAGAACAGCAAGCAGGTGCAGCAGAGGCAAACAAGAGACTTTAGGTGTTTTCACAACAGTGGTGTTTCGTCAGTTTAAATTAAACTCGTTTCCGTCTTCGAACTTGGTGCAGGTGTGAACACTGTAATTGAATTCGAGAGCAGACCAAAAATGAAGTCCAAACAACTTCCAGAGTGGGTCATTTATGGTGTGAATATGATCCAACCGTGATCCAATCCAAAAACCAGGTATATGTTACAACTTTGACCTAATAAACGGTCCTGTACCCACGTATGCTTTGCTTCTTAATGTGGGAAGGTAATACACATGTGCAAAGGTCTGTACGGGCTAGCACCGAGCTGTAAAATGAACATAAATTCTGCCTCTTCACCGATAGGCCAGAACACAACACCTTCTTCTTGTATTTAGATTTGATGTTCCCGTTCAGTCACCTCATCTAGCAAATGAGGTGACTGAACATTCTCAGCTGGTTTGTAGTGGTGCATTTTGGTTCACTTGAGTTCACTTGGATTTTCTCTGTGTGAGAATAAACCAAACCAATAGAAAAAGCTACAAGTTTACAAACTCATCTGCTGATCTGGACCAGGGTAAATGAACTATGAGTGTGAAAACGGCCTTTCTTTCTCCCTACAATGTAGAAAGGATTGCACAAATATAAATTTTTTATGTGTTCAGTCTGTCTCAGAGTCTCTATTGTGCAAGTATCAAGATATTCAGTCACGAAGAAAAGCATTACAACCATCTACCTTATATACCCTTGGTCCTTTGCTTTTGTAAAAACAACTCTGACCCACCAAGGTCTCTAATCTGCCAGACCTCAGAAGGTGCCTTCGGCTATCTGACAAAATAATAGTAATATGAATAATTATTAAACAGCTGTAAGTCGATAAACCTGCAAAATCTCTTTTAAAAATGTCATTAGACTGTTTTTCATCACAGAGCTTTGGTGTTTCAAGGTGGTGCACAGTAAACACCTTTTCAGAGATTCAGATAGAGGAAATCCTCTTTGGACATTCTGGATTCAGTAGTTGTTTAAGTTGACATTGTAGTATAAATATATAAATGCTCGCATTGATTGGGATTTATGAACTGTAATAAATTCAGAAACTGGGACAGATCATGATACTCTTGTAGTCAGCTGGCCTTGTGTTTAAGGAAGTAAGTCGGCCATATGTTGTTTGTTTCCTACAAATAAATCCACACTGCTGTGATCCCTCTCTCATACCCCTCCTTCATTAGTACCCAATCAATAGAGGATGCCTCTTCTTGTAGTTCTAATGTGCAGAGAAATACTGGCTCAAACCAACTGGGAGTATCTGTGCAATGGTGCACTCACACGTTCATTTTCTGTTTTCTATTTGATCTGTGTCTTCTTATAGATCTGTAATGAAAAGATAGCAGAGAGGGGAGGGAGAAAGAAGGAGTTCTCAGTAGTTGTGAAAGACCAAGGTTATGGAGGCCATTATTTTACCTGTTCTAGGAGATGCAACATTGAGCCAGAGCTGGAGGATGGATAATAAATACGCCCAGTGATTCATTGCCCCAACCACCACAACTCCACCACATCCCAACAAATAAACAGTTCCAACCTCGTGACTCTGCAGTAGATCTCGCTGGACTTGGCCACTATCTGGCCCTGCCAAAAGGAATAGATGTTATGAGGCGTGTATATGTTGTTGGACAAGATGTTTGAGGACATCTGAGAACCTTTAATAATATTACATTAACACGAGTGTAATAATGCAATGGCTACCAGGGAGTTCCAGTGCAGTGGAACAGCTGCTGGGCCAAATGAAAATGTGCAACTCTTTGTATGTTTGTTGACTCAGGAGACATACCTGTCCAGATGTGTTTGCAGCAGTGGGGCTTTCAATCAACCTTATTACAGTTGAGTTAAACTTTCTCATTACTTCGGGGAATATTAAATACTTTGTGTTACACTTTCAGTTTTCTGTACCACTGACACTATAATTGCAGAGTAGAAGTATAATATCATTTTATATTTGTGCAGTGACAATAAAGGTATTCTGGGGGGGGGGGGGTTCTGTGATGTATATACGGAAATTCCCCATTCATTCCACTATAAATATGGTGGGCGATCGTGGCTCAAGAGTTGGGAGTTCGCCTTGTAATCGGAAGGTTGGCGGTTCGAGCCCCAGCTTGGACAGTCTCGGTCGTTGTGTCCTTGGGCAAGACACTTCACCCGTTGCCTACTGGTGGTGGTCAGAGGGCCCGGTGGCGCCAATGTCCGGCAGCCTCGCCTCTGTCAGTGCGCCCCAGGGTGGCTGTGGCTACAACGTAGCTTGTCATCACCAGTGTGTGAATGTGTGTGTGAATGGGTGGATGACTGGATATGTAAAGCGCTTTGGTGTCCTTAGGGACTATTAAAGCGCTATATAAATACAGGCCATTTACCATTACCATAAATACTTGCTAGTGAAGCTTGAGTGTCTTGACCAAAGGCAGCTTGGTTAATTGAATTCAATTTTATTTATATTGTGGCAAGTCACAATATTAATTGCCTTAAGGTACTTAATATTGTAAGCTAAAGACCCTACAATAATACAAAGAAAACAGAGAAACCCCCAACAATCATGTAACCCCCTTTTAACAAGTATGCTGGCAACAATGGGGAAGAAAAACTACCTTTTAACAGGAGGAAACTTCTATCAGAACCAGGCTTAGGGAGGGGCAGCCATATGACACGACTGGATGGATGAAAGGAGGAAGACAAGACAAATGGAAAAGAGCTAGAGATTAAGATTAATTAAGGATAAAATGCAGAGTGGGGTATAAACACAAAGTGAGTAAAAAAGATGTGAAAAAGGAGTACTTTCATCATGGAAAGCCCCCAGCAGCCTACACCTATTGCAGTCTGAGAGTAAAGTACTCTAAATTGGTGATATGGTACTATAAGGCCGTTAAGATAAGATGGGGCCTGATTATTCAAGACCTTGTACAAGGTGCGAAGGCTTTTAAATTCAATTCCGGATTAATCAGGGAGCCAGGGAAGAGAAGCCAATATAGACGTCTGTAACATTTTGGATCAACTGAAGGCTTTTCAGAGAGTTTTTAGGATATCCTGATAATAATGAATAACAGTACAGTACAGTACAGTAATGCCAGCTTGACGGTGTACCTGTGGTATGTAGCTGATTTATAGAGATAGACTCCTCATATTTAACAATGAAGCATAAAATAATGGTTGCATTCTTTTAGGAATAGGGTTAAAACACACGTTGATGATTTGAATGAAATAATTACTCAAGTTAACTCAGAAAGATCACTTGGAGAAAATGAGTCTAAATAAATATGAATTGCATTGAAAGTAGCTGTACATAATGCTACATCTGTGAGATTGTTATGTATATTTTTTTCTCTAATTGTCAAATTTTTATTTGTGAAGAAATGCATGAAATCATAACCAGTTAAGGTTAAAATGCTTGGCTCAACAGAGCTCTGAGATTTTTGTCTGCAGTGGTGAAGAGAAATCTTGTTCTTATTTTCTTGAATGATCGATGAACAGTAAGATGTTGTAGTTTTGCAGATGGTTTTCTTGTACAGTAACAAACTATTTTTAGACAGTAAATGATGATCTTCTAAATTAGTGAGATACAATTTGCTCTCCAGTTTAGGAGTTATCTGCTTTAAGGTGTGAGTAAGAGTTATACCACAGAGCTAAGTACTTCTGATTTGAGACTTTCTTTTTCAGAGGAGCAGTATCCAGAGTCGTGCACAGTGAGGAAGTAAAATTATTAACAAGATAATCGCCCACTGTGGGAGTAGACTTCAGGTAGCCGCTTTGCATTGTGGTAAATGGCCTGTATTTCTATAGCGCTTTACTAGTCCCTAAGGACCCCAAAGCACTTTACATATCCAGACACACACACACACACTGGGGCGCACTGACAGAGGCGAGGCTGCCGGACATTGGCGCCACCGGGCCCTCTGACCACTACCAGTAGGCAACGCGGTGAAGTGTCTTGCCTAAGGACACAACGACCGAGACTGTCCAAGCCGGGGATCGAACCGGCAATCTTCCGATTACAAGGCGAATTCCCAACTCTTGAGCCACGATCGCCCGTGGCGTTCGCGAAGATAACAAGTGTATGAACTATATCTTTAAACTTCCTTACAGCACTTTCAGAAAGACATTTACTGTGACAAAATGTATTCTCCATTGTTGTGTAATCCAGTATAGTAAATTTAAATGTTATTAGGAAATCATCTTACAAGGACAGTTCTGTGTTTCATAGTTGCTCTGTCTCCCCAGTCAGCTGTATCCCCTTTTTAAGTCTGTGTCTCTGTGTTATGTTTCCTGTTTTATTTTGACAGTCTGTGTCCTATGTTAATGTGTCTGGTTTTGCTTCCCTTGTCTAGTTAGCCCTGATTTGTCCCAGCTGTGTTTCCCTCCTGTCTCCCATTCCCTGATTGCCCCTCTGTGTATTTAAGCCCTGTGTTTTCCTTTGTCTCTGCTGTGTGTCCTGCCCGCCCGCCCGCCCGCCGCCGCCACCGCCGCCGCCGCCGCCGCCCCCGCCCCCCCGGGTCTCAAATTAATTCTTGTGACTGAGCACATTAGATTCTGTCAGTTGAGTCCTATCCAACAGGTTAATTCATCTGGGTAATGTCACCAACAACTACATCCTAATTCAGACTGTTGTGAATTCCTATGTTTGTTTTTGTTTTTTTATCTGGCTATATGATATCCTGGAGTATTGTTGTCCCCAGTGCAATAAAATATAATGGGAAGGGGGGCCTGACCAAGCACGAGCACATGACGAGTTGAGAGTGACAAAATGTTGCTATATCAGTTGCAAAATTGCTTTTGCAAGAGTCTTAGAGTGAGATGGGTACAGCCATTTAAAAACAAACAAACAAAACACACCACAGCCTTGAGATCAGATCACAGTATCGTACTTTTGTCAATGTATCGTGTGACATTATTTTTGGCAGTTTACTGTAATATGCCAGACAAAACTCCTGATTGTTTTAACCAAAAAACATACATAAACACATTCAGATTTCATCCATTTATCTTAATCAAATTCAGAATGTTTTGGTGTCTATGCATAAATAATGAGTGTAATTAACAAAAACACTAAGCAAAACACAGTTTCTATGAGATGTTTCCTTACAGCACACACTTCCATGTTTATTTGTATAATTACATACTCTGATGAACTGGTGAGATCAACAGCTAATAAGAAAATTACGTCTGTGTTCTGAATGTCTGAGATTTTCAGCAACATGTTATCTATACAGAACAATGTCTGAGGATGAGCAGAATATTCTACTTTTACCATAATCACCAGCTTGAGCTTTTTAAGCCACCAAGGACTGACACTACGGTGTCTCTGAGGATGCTAATTAGTTTTACCATTCATTCTTCCTTCCTTAGCAGATGTGTGCTATTCAGACTTCCTTTTATGTTCCAAGAGAACATTATAACATGCATGCTTTGCTTAATTTATTTGCGATGTTCCCACAGTGCAGTTTGCTTGGTAGCCGTGAGATATCACACATGCAATCAGGTAGGACCATGAAAGCAGAAGATCTTTTATCTTCATTATGAATGCAAATTATAGTTAGGCAGAGAGTCTACTTATTTATAATCATTTAAAAGACTCATTATTAGGGCTAATGATTATAATATGCAGAAGAAAAGAACTGAAATACTTTGTCATTAAAGAGTTTTATTTTAAGGCCGTACAGTACAGAATGGCCTTGGATTATTACTAAAGGCAACTACATACTTGATTACAAGTTTGCCTAAGCTAACCAATATGAAGTACCTGGATGTTCTGATATTCAGGGCCCTTAAGCTTAAAGCAGTTTGCAGTGAAACAATGAACAGACATGATACAAAGTGAATGACATTCAGTGACTTCAAGCTACATGTATTAGCCAATGCTAATACAAAGTAGGGACCCAAGAAAAACTTTGAACTTCCAGTCTAGAAATTGAAGTGATTCTAAAAGAAAGGTCAAGATAATGTTGACTGACATACAACCTAATAGTCCATTAGAGTGTTACATAGGTAGCCACAGCCTGGTGTGTGTCAGAGGTGATTAGTAATGAAGTACAAATACTTTGTTGCCATACTTACTTAGAATTTTTAGGTATCTGTACTTTGAGTATTTTTTTTTCTGACTGCTTTTTACTTTTACTGCCTACATTTTCAAACAAATATCTGTACCTTCTACTCCTTACTTTTTCAAAACAGGCTCCTTATTTATGGGGGTCGATATTTTACGCTAAACCAATTAAAGTGTAATCAGTAACACATGAAAGGGAAGCCTGTTATTAATCCTGTTAATCACCAGAGGATGTCGCATAAAATGAGATGACGTGTGCCAAAGTCAGGGGTTAAAAGTGGGATGTTTTTTGTTTGTTTTTTTTCTGGCACAACACCCGAACAACTGCAGGCATTCATAAGTTGTGGTACTTTGGCATTTAGCTAGCACTACTGAAGCATAAGGAGAGTGACTTTTTTTTTTTTTTTTTTTTTTTTTTTTTTTAAGTGGCAGGTCATTTCAAATGAAACATTTCTATCAGCGAACACACAAACTGTTTGTACAGTTTTTTTTTGTTTTTTTTTTCACACAGTGTGTTGCTAGATAAAGGCCCAGCTGCTGTATTTCACAGGGAGAGAAAAGAATGAGGTAACTCCATTCAGTGTTGGAGAAACATAAGAAAGATGGGACAGGAGAGGAAGAAGAGAGGTTAGATTTAAAGGTAAGGACTGCTCAGTGGTATTTCATAAACTGGAAATGTAAAGCTTCCATGTTAGTCCTTGTGTTTTTAATCAAATATTAGGTAATCAAATAAACATGTGACATTGTGTTTTCATATTGTGAAACATGCTGTAAGTCAAACTGAGGCAGAGTAACTGTGATATTTAAAGACTGCATGAAAATCCTCTGCAGGTTAGTGCAGGATAAACAAGTTTGCTGTACCTGTGATGAATTTAAAGTAAAGAACAGTGTGACTCATGTTTCATGGTCAGAGTTGGGTTACATCAAGTGTAGCAGAGATTGATTTAAATTTTAGCTGGTGATGGCGAGATCCATTAACTGAATTCCAACTTTACCATCTAGAAAAAAGACAGCATAAATGGTGTACTCTCAGTGTAGAGGATGGAAATCAGTCAGGACACCTCATGAAACATCTGCAGACATCTGGTTGAATTCAGTTGTGTACATCCACATAGAGCAGCAGGTCACTAAGAAAATCTCCTAGGGCTCTCTATATAAATTATTGGGAGTTGTGATTCTTTTCCCCCACACTGAGTCATTACAACCAATTTTAGTGTTCCACCTGCTGAATCCACTTTAACCTATGAATGTACACATCTCCCTGTTTACAGGCAAAGTCACCCTCTACAATGTAGACAAGAGAGAACTTCCCTTTTTTTCCCTCCAGATTCAAGCTGAGTATAATTAGTTCTTTTTTTCTTTTTTTTAAAAAGAGAGGGGGGGGGGGAGCTAGACTAAACTCTGTATTTTCATCCACTGATATTTTATTTTCATGTTAATATAGCACAAGGTTCAGTTAGCTTTGCACAAAAATATCCTCCAAATAGCTAGTTTTTACTTCCTTACTTTGAGTACATTTCAGAGTCTTTCCTTTTTTACTTGAGTAAGATAAGTCAGTTAAGAACGCAAACAGTCCATAACCTACTGGCGAAACTGGCTGAATTCCATTGAATGGTTCTTATATTACACTTTTCTACTCGAGCACTGAAAGTGCTTTATACAACATGTCTAATTCACCCATTCATACAGTCAGGGTTTTTTTTGTTTTGTTTTTTTTGTTTTTTCCTTTCATGAAGTGCTTTTTATCTAACATTCAGGCACATTCACCGTAGGGAGTAACTCGGGGTTTAAACCTACATGACAGCCTACATGGTAAACGCCAAACAAACAGGAGGGAGATTGTGTGTATTTAAGGGCTTTGATACACACATGAGGTAATTGGGGAGATGAAACACACCAGAGACCACAGGTGAACTTGATCAGAACACAATGTACACAGCACAAGACACTATCCAAAAAAGACATGAAATAAAGAGACAGAGACCCAGACAAACAAACTTGATGCAGGGAAGGAGTATGTTTTTGTTGGACCTTTGGGTCAGGGAACAGGTCCTGACTTTTTACTATTCATTGAGGATATTCTGCATATTAGAATGAATCATATTGAATAAAAGAAAATATTTGTGTGTTGTTTTTTTTTTGGGGGTTTCTTTCTTTTTTTTGAACCTCCATCCTCTGGAAAGGTGTTTTGGACAGAAAATGACTCAACTTTGGAAAAGTGAGAGTCATGCTTCTCTGAAGTCATTTTTTGGGGATGTTTCCCTTTTTATTTAGTCTATATATTTCTATTAAAGATTTTGTTGCAGCTCTTTACTGTTGGTATTGCTGCTCTGTTGAAAGTTTGTGGGCAGTTACACTGTAACTGTGCATACTCACAATGACTTAGCTGCTGTTGTGAGTAGCACAGGGAATCTACACAGTGTAAGATTCGGTGTAACAGTAATCCAGTCCTCTGTTAGAATAACCAATAAGTAATTCACAAAAGCAGATGTTAATGCTCACCCCACACACACACACACACACACTCACACTTAAAAAGAATCCAAAAAAGAAAATGTCCACAAAATTAACTTTGCAGACAGGATACTTTACTATCAATTTAGCAAGAGCAGGATGAAAAAGGATTGATTACATTTCTGATCTGATTACAGCAGGAATAACCGACAGCAAAAGCACATAAAGCTCTGTCATTCTGTACTACAGTAAAACCACATCACCTGGAATTTAGGCCTTTTGCTTAATTTGTGGTTGGAGCAAAGCCAAAGGATCTCAATGACACCACTTTGATCTGTAACAGGGCTTGAGGAGTATACCACAAAATGTTCAACATACTTCATATGATGAAGCGTGTATGATGATGTTTCTTTCTTTTCATTAGACTTTTATTTGAAAGGACTTCAAATAAAGGAAAAGGATAGAAATAGTATATAAAAATCTTGTTAATCTAACACATTAAAATTGTGCAATTAGACCATGGAAAATTAATCCTAATTAAACATTACTGTGTGTACAAGAGATTATTATTTTAAATGCAAATACATTAACTGAAACTAAGCCTTTACTACAATAGTGAAATTAGGCTAAGTATTTGTATACTCTGTGAGCTGACAGATCAGCATTTCACTGAATCTGTGGCAGAGGCCTCTGTTATCTGTTTCTGATTCTCAAAACATTTATAAATCACCAAGGAAGGAAGGAAAATAGTTCTACACAGAATAGTTTAGTATAAAAATATTGATTGCTGCTACTACTGAGTGTGCACCTTATAAATACCAAACCAAAAAGCTATTACACTGATACATACTGATAAGTATGTAGTGTGTTTTATTAAAACACCTTACCAAAGTAAAATGATATATTATGGTTGTGTTATGTGGCAGTTGCTCCTGGATGTTTTCAGTGTCACATTGTTCATCAGTGGCCACAAGTGCCATATCGACAATAACCATCATCCTGTAATGAAAAGACTAAACAGAGCTTACACTGCAAACTAATGACAAATATTTGCTTTGCCCTCTAAAGCTTTGTGTGAAACACACGTCATGGGTTACTGAATCCATGGGTTACTGAATTTGTACCACTGACCACACATTGATAACCCCTGTTTTTCACACTCACATACACACAGATATAAAAGCCTTTAGATGTCTGAAATAAGCCTATACCATAAATCACCTCCAGTGCGTGTTACCATTTTAACAACTCAGCAAGTGTCACTGGCCTGCTAGTAGCCAAGGGTATAAAGGCTTCAGTGTGGCAGTGAAACATGAAGGACTGTTATCTATATTATGACCTTTCTTGTTCACTCCACCACTGCTGCTTTCGCCTGGTTTTTATTAGTCAACAGATGGGCTGCTCTCTTTCTGCTGTTTAATTCGTTGTGGCGTGCAGCTACAAGGAAAATGTATGTACCACATCTCGTGTGTTTTCATGTTTTAACACCTCTGCTAAGAGCAGGCTGGCTCATGGAGCCTCCAGAGTTTGGTCTAGCACTGAGCCTCGGTACATGGTGGTTTCCTTCATACATTTCTTGGGCATTTCTTGGAAAGTGGTCTTCGCTTTTGCATTTTAAAAGTGTCATGATGGGCAGAATATAATAATATAGGTACACATACAAAAAGGTATATCAAGATATTCCAGCTTTCAATCCAATTATTTACATTTAATTACATAAATTATCATTCCATTTATTACTGATGTTTGTTTCACTCCATATATATGCTTAGCACAAACTTAACAAAATTTGTATTTGGTTGAATTTTTTTTTTTTTTTTTTTTTTTATAACAATGATACAAATTCTAACTCTGCTATTTACTCTTGTTTGGTGTTGTTTATTGGATAGAATGCTTGAAGTCTCACGAAACAGGACACAAAAACGAACTGATTTAATGAATGTCCTCAACAGCATGTGGAAGAAGCACAGCAACAACAGCCTAGTACCGCCTCCTCATGATGGTCACCAGCTTGGTCAAAGACTTCTGTGTGCGGGCATTCCATTTTTTCAACAAGCTGATCAGCTGATGTAATAGTGTTGGTCACTCTGACACAAACTGCATACCCAAGCTGATTGACTGGGGTTGAGGTCTTCTATTGTCATATTTGTGGGATGTCCACTTCATTGCCTGTCTCTGACATCAGAGACTTGGCCTAAATAATGCTGCAGCTTAAAGTGTGGCTATGACAAATACTTGGGTGTTCACCTCAATAACAAGCTGGACTGGTACACAAACACAAATACACTCTACAAAAAGGGTCTAAGTCGTCTCCACCTGCTACGGCGGCTGAGATCCTTCGGGGTGAACAGGACACTCCTAAGGACATTTTACAACACTGCTATCTTTTATGCTGCTGTCTCCTGGAGTGGTGGAATAGCAGAGAGGGACAGGGGGAAACTCAACAAACTGGTCAAGAGGGCCAGCTCTGTCCTGACTGTCCGCTGAAGTCCATCGAACAGGTTGGGGAGGAGAGGATCTTGTCTAAGCTAACATCAGCTAACATCATGGACAACACCTCCCTGCATGAGACTGTATGAGCACTGAGCATCTCGCTCAGCAGTAGACTTTTACACCCACCGCAGATCATTCTTACCAGCAGCTGTCAGACTGTATAACATCCTTTTGGGGTATCTTACTCATCAGCGTGTTTGTGCACTGTACATTTTATACTTTTCTCCATGCAATTTTTCTATACATATTTCTGTACATTGTCACCTTTATATACGAACTTCAGTTGCTTATGTATATCGGACTACTTTGTGTCTTCCTTTTATATTTTATATTCCTTTTGCTATAAGAGCTGTGTAACGCCCAAATGTCTCATCTGTGGGATAATAAAGGTTTATTCTATTCTATACAGACCCTATCCAGGTCAGTCAAATGTGACTTGCTTGGAGCAGATACCAAGTGACCCCCGTAGCAGAGTGCATGCTCCATTCAGGCAGCCAGTGAAGTGTCAATCGCAGAATAAGCTGTTTTAAAGTTAAAAAATAAAGTTTTTCATGGGTGCAATCTACATACTCAGGTCTGTTGCATTTTCATTACAAATGTTGCACAATTCAATACAAAATAAACAGGCTTTCTTTGTAGTGGTGTAAAATTTATTGCCCAAAAAATTTGACCAAACACAAATTTCCTTACTTTTCAAACAAAGTTTCAATAACTTTCATGCCATATATTCACATTTTAATCCATATAGTACAGATGTGTGTTCCCTATATTCTTACTTTTAGTTCTTGTTTTTTAACTTCATTTCATATACTTAGTCTAGGAAGTATCATTAGAAGGCATAACATACATTTTCACTGCTATGCAGATGACACTCAACTTTATCTATCCACGAAACCAGATAACCTACCAATTATTAGAACTGCAGGATGGTGTTAAAGATCTATAGACCTGGAGGACCTCTAACTTTCTGCTTTTAAATACAAGTAAAACTGAGGTTATCATACTCATCCCTAAAATTCTTAGAAATATGGTATCTGACCAGATTCTTACTCTGGATGGCATTACCTTGGCTTGAAGTAACACTGTGAGGAACCTTGGAGTCACTTGCACGTATTCACATATCAATGCACATATTAAACAAATATGTGGGACAGCTTTCTTCCATTTTTTTTTAATATCTCTAAAATTACAAAAATATCCTGTCTCAGAGTGACGCTGAAAAACTAGTTCATGCATTTATTATTTAGGCTGGAATACTGTAATTCGTTATTACCAGGATGTCCTAAAAACTCCTTGAAAAGCCTTCAGTTAATCCAAAATGCTGCAGCAAGAGTACTGACAGGGACTAGAAAGGGAGAGGAGATTTCTCTTATACTGGCGTCACTTCATTGGGTCCATTTTAAATCTAAAAAAATTTAAAATTACTAAAACTGAATTCAAGTAGAATGGGAGGCAGAGCCTTAAGCTTTTAGACCCCTCTTCTGTGGAACCAGCTTCTAATTTGGATTCAGGAGACAAGACACTATTTCTTCTTTTACAGTTTTTCTCAGTCGCTTTGGTGCGTTTCTCAGAACACCATCAACATTTGCACAGTAGTTAGTGCATTTCCCAAAACAATTAGTGCAAACTGCAAAACCTAGTGGATAGCCTGCAAAAGCACGTCACATGCACAGAATTGATTATCCATACTTCAAAAGCAAGTATCCATGTCAATGAAACTGCCAGTGCCATCAAAATGAAAAGTCTTGACACCATCTGTATGAACAAGATAGTCAAATGGCATTGTCATGTTTCCACTATGACAGTTTATAATTTCAGTGTTTCCCATTGCAAAACAATTGGTGACACCTGAAAATGCTGACGACAGCACTATGGCCTACCTGTACAGCCATCTGAAATGTGCAGTGAAGTCACTGTAGATGTTATGGGAGTCTTGGGAGTAACTGAGACACTGAATACGTACGTTTCACATTTCCATTGTGTAGAAGTGTTTGTAATCCTACAGAATTGTGCAAAAGAAAAATATGCTACAGTCACTTGTTCACTGTAGAATACATGTAAACATAAAATCACCCATTTGGTAGAGCTGTGCACTAATGTGAACAATAAACAGCACATGTAACAGTACAGTAAATCATTCTGGCACATCCAGACGTTCCTGTCTGTCTGGCCACATATTTTCATCTACATCACAACAGATGTTATCCCTCGCAATGCAGCGAGGAAAGTATCTCCTGGAGTGGCGAATCCATCCTCTGCAGGACCCTGCTGTGATGTCGTCACATGCTGCATCCATGGCTGCTAGCAGGGCATGTGATAACTAGTTCAACAATTTTGTGTGTGATGACTCAAGCAATGGATGTATGACTATTAGTTTTATTGGGAACGACTATTCAGCATCCATAGGTATGATTACTTTTGACTGACATGACATAAGCAAATGGAAATGTCAGGAAGCAGCAGGAAATGTATGGAAGCAACTGATTCATGTCCAAGATCATTTGCAGTTTGTTCAGAGAGGGAGAAATTGCTACTATGATGTGCACAAATGACTGAGTGTTGTGGAGGTTGAACTAATAGTTATGAGAATTTCAATTCTGATCTGAGAAACGCACCAAAGCGACTGAGAAAAACTGTAAGATTAGGCTTCAAACTTTCCTTTTTTGATGAAGCATCAGGATCAGTTAACCCTGATTTATGCTGAAATAGCTGGGGGATTCCCATGATGCATTGAGTATTTCTTTTTTTAAAAGAAATACTTTCTCATTCACTATGTGTTAACGGACCTCTCTGCATTTAATCATTACTTATTATTAATCTCTGGCTCTCTTCTACAGCATGTCTTTGTCCTGTCTTCCTCCCCTCACCCCAACCAGTCGCGGCGAATGGCTGGCCCTCCCTGAATCTAGTTCTGCTAGAGGTTCCTTCTTGTTAAAAGGAGTTTTTCCTTCCCACTGTCACCAAAGTGCTTACTCATTGGCAGTGCTAAATGTCTTGCAGACTGTTCTCACTAGATACACAGAATGCAGGATGGTGCCAATTTTGTATCTCCTGCCAACTGGCCATAGAAAAATCTGAAGGGACCTGAAGGGACCAACCAGGATTGAGGACTGCCCTATAAAGGAAGCTTGGCCTCCCTGCTGATGACTGTTTGGCACACATTCTCCTCTGGAGAATTTCCTTTGTTTGTTAAAGGTTTGTGGTGTGAGTTAGAAGACAAGGTTAGTCTGGGGTGCACTGTACATTTTAAAATGTAGGTTGTTTTCTGTTAAAAACACTTAGGTTTGTGAAACCCATGTAATGGTTTTCAGCCCTTTTGTTAGATAAGGATATTAGGTAGTGATGGCCAAATGAAGCATTCTGAAGCAATAAAGCTTGCTTTGAAAAATGGTTCATTATTCAAAGCTTTTTAACACAGTCCTCTTTAGGGACACCTGGTGGCCAGACATATGAAGAGCAGCTTGAATCTACAACTTATAATGAACTGCTGCATTATGATTGCCCACTCTACAGAGCTGAATTGACAGTTTCATTTTGATATCATGTGACAGTTCTGTCTTTGAATATGTGTTTTTTTGAGTGATAAAATTATGTTAAGTCTGTTTTAATAATAAATCATTTAGATGAATAAACCTTCTTTGTTTAAACATGTGCCATGGTGTGTTCTCCTTTTGCTTGTGACTTCTTGATGTTTTTTATTATCAAAAATAAAAAATACACTATATATAACAATGTACAATACAAAGTACCTGCCTCCAGTTGATTATATACTTAACAAGTGGACAGGTACATTTATATATATTATGCTATAACTTCTATAATTATAACTGTATGTATTGTGTATTTCTTATGCACATTTTAGACCTGGGAGCAGAATTGCTGATGAACTGCTTTTTAATTAGGAATAGGCAGAGCGTCCTCTTTTCCTGACTCCATGTCTCTAATGATGTTGCACACTGGTTTGTGGTCTTTTGCACAAAATCACCCAAACACAGCACAAATCCTGACAATGATCGGGTACTGAAGCAGTGAAGTGCCGAATGAAGCTTCGGATGTCATTGATCACTGTTCAAGTGAACCAAGCCTCGGCAGAGAGTTTCTGAAGAAGTTGTTGATTTTTTGGACACATTCACCGGAGCTTCAGCTCTGGGTACTTTTTGAGAGACAAAAGAATACTTAAAAAAAATGTTCATAAGCAATCTGTCAAATTATTGTGGTTGTGTGTTACGTTCTTCCAACTAGGTGTCGTAACAGGCAGTCATATGATTGTTGAGTTTTTCTCTGTATGCATTATTGTAGGGTCTACCTTACAATATAAAGCACCTTGAGGTGACTTGTTGTGATTCGGTATTGGATAAATGTAACTGAATTGAGTAGTTTCACATTTTCAACATTTAAAAATTTCTTTGTATATAACCTGTGTGGAAAGTGGAAGCTCTGCAGAGTTGGTTGCCATTTCAGGCTAACAAAGCCTGAGTAATATGTTTGTTTTATATATATGTATTACTATTCAAAATATGGTAAAGCCAGCTGTCATTCAAATATGGACGTACAGAGCCAGTAGAGTTGAGGAAAAAAGGATTTAATAATTTAATGAACTACACATGTGGAAAGCCTTTTCCTCCTAATTGAAAATTGTGCTCTAGTTTTTTGTTTTTTTAACTGCATGTGGGAACTTAATGGTGTTAAACCAGTTATCTAAAGTTAATTAGTTAGATCAGGAGTCCAGTGTAATTTCATAGTTTGAAATCAGCCACTGGACCCCAATTCTTTAATAAAATTAGTAGTTTGCAATTACCACATTGGACTGTAATAGCACTGACAATGGCATGAAAAAGACCTCTCGGTTTTTGTTTTTTTTTCCCCAATTAACAGAAGGAGGGAGTTCTGTGGCACTGCAGCCCATCAATTATTCATTGTGGGTTTTTATAGAAGATTCTTGGGAGTTCCTGTGAATATTAAAGCAGACAACCGAGCAGATGTGTTACATTGCTCTCATCTAACAGATCTCTCTGGGATTCAGCCTGTTCCTCTTCCCCTTTGTTTTCATTCTCATCTCTGCAGGCAGCTTCATAGCCAAATACTTCACCTGGGTCAGTGGGCAATATAAACTGCTAAGGGTGAGGGGCAATATTTGTTTGAACTTCTTGAATAAAACTGTTTTTCATAATCTTCTGCTTTAGTTTTTTATTTTTTTGTATGGAATGAGTTTCAACCACTTTGCTTATCAGCATGTTCCCTTTTCAGTGAAGTGGTACCTTCAAAGTGGCCTGGTCTGCAATGAATTCCAAATGAACACATCATTCCATTAATGTTTATTATGCTGACAATGAAGACCAGTGTATGCCACTTAGTCAATTAGTTATGTTTGCCTAGCTAAGTGCTTTCTGGGAGCAGAAGTTACTGGATGCATGGGGTTTTCAGCTGTCCTGATCCAACCACGTCAGCAGTGTGCCTTAAAATGGAAGGAACAGTGTTGTTCATTTTAACACCACAAACGTATTTTTGTGATGCACGAAGAAATCGATATCTATGTTTTGGTTAAAAGGAATTTCATTTGGATCTGTCTGTAGATTTTCGCAATATCTTGTCACAAAGCTGCTTAATTAACTCCTGTCATAAGGCTGAGTGAGGCAGGCAGGAATGAGGACCCAAAATGCAGACTCGTAGGCAGAACAAAATTCAGCTTTATTCCTGGACTGCAACAATACCAAACTAGGATGTACTAGAAATTAAACAAACAGGCAGAACACACAGCTGGCAAATGAGGGAGATCGCAACAAGGAACTAAGGAAAACAGAGGGCTTAAATACAGACAAGATCAAGAACCGGGACACAGCCGGGGAAGACAAGGCACAGGTGAACAAGACCAACCCATGAGCAAAACTGAACACAACACACAGTGCACAAGATTACCAAAATAAAAAAGGAAACACTAAGACTGAGACTAACACATGAACTTGACAGGTCAAAGTTAACACAAAGGCAAAACTGACTAAACATGATATAACAAACACAGATTAGTCATGGGCAAACAGAGGGTCATAAGCACTTGAGAATAACAAAGAAAACAATATCAAAGCTAAGGTAACATTTAAACTGAGAACTACAAGGTCAAATGGGAAACATCATGCTTCTCCTGTAGTCTGTGTTTTCTTTTGCATTGGTTGCTCTTTTTCCTTTGTCTTATTTTTTGTTTTTACAGAGAGCTATAGCCAACTTGGTCTGACCTGAGTCAGACTGGGCTGGTTTCAGTTATTGTGCAAATGCACTATAAGGTTGGGGAAACCTGCAGCCAGCTGAGACTGAAGAAGTCACTTGGATGAGTGACAAAACATTTCTCCCACTGAAAACACTACGTCCAGATGAACAGAATCAACCTTTTGGGATCTACATACCTCAATGAATGAGCACACATCAAGACATATGTTTACAGAATTCAGAATTACAGAGTTGGTATCTGAAACTAATGTCATGGTGACTACGTCTATTTTTTTTTAAGTGTATGAAATTAATAGGAATAGGAAAATGACAAAGTGAATAATGGCTACAGACCTATTATAATATGTAGAAAAATAATTATTATGCAGATGATATCCAGCTTTATAGGATTTGTGCCCACTGGCTCTAGACTTTTTAATATTTTTTCTAATCTATATCATTTCCATTTCATAACACTCTAGTGGAATTCATATTAGCCATCTGGATAATGGAGTAAAGGGTGTGGCCACTTTAATGACAAGTATCTATACACAGACAGGTGGAAATAGGTGGTGTCTTATAAGTATCACTCTACTGTCTTTGTGGTGTTGGTGCCTTTTCTGGCATTTTAATCGAAACATTTTAGAAGTAATATGGATTCCTGTGTGGTACAGACCATGCAAGAAGGCCCTGCTGTTGTAGTAACTGAAATTCTAGTATTTTATTACTCTGATATTTAGTAGTGACTCACAGTTAGAAAGCGGGGTTCTGGCCAGGTGTGTTCACATTAACTAATATCTAATAACTCACCCTTGGCTCAACTTGGTTCAACAAAAATCCACCATGGTGGTGGATAAACTCCTAATGTTAAGGCTTCAATATCCAGAACCACTCTTTTACACAAAATTCATTGTAGAATATTTATATAACAGTCTTTTACAGTTGCAACCAACTTAATTGTGTATTCTGACTGAAAAGATCTTTGTTTTCTAAACTCAACACAATGTTAGTGATCTACTCTTGCCAAGTATGATGACCTCCAGTTTCAAAAATTAGAAAAAAAAAAATCAGACCTGGACTCAGATAAAAACCTCATCAGAAGACATTAAATGTCATAGAATTATTTTGATCCAAAGGACAGTCCATTTTCCATTTATTCCTCCTAACTAATTATTTATGTATGAGCTGTTGTGTTTGTATACCTACAATCTTGGCAACAGTACAAATGCTACTTTTTATTCACAAGTGTATATCTGCAAACTTGCACTTTATACTGTGGTAACCAGGTAACATGGGAAAAAAAAGGTGCTTGATGAGGAATGAAGTTGCTTTGAGTGACTGTTTTTACATAAAGGTAAAGTCATGTTTGGAGAAATGTATCAATTGCTTCAGCTCCAAGGCTTCACTGTGTACTTGATTTTCTCTTCTGCTGTCCCTGACAGCCTTTGTGTTTGTTTGTCTTGTTTTTTCAAGGGTGAAGAAAGAGTTTGCTTTCATATGAAAAAATAATTAGATTTTATCTAGATGGGAGTTATTTGTTCACAGAACATCTTTTCTGTGCAGCATAATTTTTGTATTCTGCACCATGTTTCCAATCTTTCCAGTTAACAATGACAAAAAAGTACTCATACTTAAGAAAACCTATCCACTATGTCTATAATTGTTTCACTGCAAGCACTGCATTTGATGCATTTAATCATCTCCATGATATCTGTAGAAAAAAAGAAATGTTACAAACTAGCTAAATGCAGATAAGTGATTCAAAAACATTGCAGTTTGTTTCACACAGAGATTCAAGATTCAAGATTCTTTATTCGTCACATGCATAGTTATACAAGTACAACACGTAATGAAATGTATCATGACACGCTCTCGACTGTGCAAAAGTGGGAGAGAAGAACATTATACAATAAGTGAATATATACATGGGGAGCACTATGTGCAGTAGTAGCATGGTTGCAGAACAATCAGCTAGTCAAATAAATCACCCTTGTATAACCATAAAATCTGTAGTTGCACTCAATGGTACCAGTGGCGAGCTTAGCTGAAGAGCATTTGTGTGACCAGAGAGCTGTAGCACAAGAAAAAAGAGGTAAAGTGCATAGACTTAGACTAAGAGCATGAAGCGTGAGATCCTGTTACCAATGTGAGCAAGTTGACAAACTGCTGGTGAAGAGACATCAATGCTGGCCTTAAATATCCTCAGTAGATTGCAGACACAGGAGAACATGGATTCCGTGGAAATTTACCAGCAGCTCACCTGGACTGTGACATCGCCGGGTGTGGAGAGGCATCCAAGCCCTCCCCCAGACTCCCTTGCGCCCCACCTGCCACCTGGCAGACTCCCCCTCTCCCTCCAGGAGCATGAGGTCATAAGCATGAGGAGGAGACTGAGAGCAGTGAACCCCAGGAGAGCTGCCGGCCCCGATGACATCCCAGGGGCTGTGGTCAAAGCCTGTGCAGACCAAATGGGAGGGATCCTCACCACGCTGTTCAACCTCTCCCTGATTCATGCCACTGTTCCCACCAGTCTGAAAGCCTCCACCATCATTCCCATCCCCCAAAATACTAGAATAGTCAGCTTCAGAGACTACAGACATATAGCCCTCATGGCTATAGTCATGAAGTCTACCCCCCTCTCTTGACCCCTACCAGTTTGCTTACAGTGGAAATAGGTAGAAGAAATCACCATCACCCTTTACAGAGACATCATCACCAACAAACTGGACCACCTTGAGACCCTTATAAATGGAGAACTGGTGGAATCTGTCGCCACCTTGAGGTTTTTGGGCACCCACATCTCCGGCAATTTCACTTGGACCCACAACACCAACGCCCCAGCAGCAGCTGCCCTTCCTCCGTGTCTTAAAGAAGAATAAGCTGGACCAGAAGCAGCTGCTGGCCTTCTACCTCTCCTCAGCAGAGAGCGTCTCTGCTACTGCCTGAGTGTGGTATGCAAGGGCCACTACTTAGAACAGGAAGGCTGCGCAGAGGGTAATCAACATTGCCCAAGAAATCATTGGCTGCCCTCTGCCACCCCTGGAGGCCATTGCCAGCTCCTATTATCTTAGACCAGTGCAATAAAAGGTGACCCCTTGCATTCGGCCCACCACCTATTTGACCCGCAGCCTCCCAACAGGGCCAATTAGGTCCCACACCTCCAGATTTACAAACAGCTTCTTCCCCTGGGCCCTTCGGACTGTTAACAAACACTAATTACACTCCACCCCTGCCCAACCACCAACCAATCTGAGCCACGGTGTCAGTAACCCTCATCATTCAAGCCACTCACACACACACTCTATTCAGACCAAGTCCTTTGCACTACTTCCAAGTCCTTTGCAACCTGGTCTCTAATGTGTGCCTTTCAGTTGTTTTGTAAATATTTCTCCTGTTTGTTATTTATTCCTGTTGTCCTACTATTAATATTTTATTTCTGCAGAGCTGGTGTGGAGCACCAACAAATTCATTGTACAGGGTGGGCCATTTATATGGATACACCGTAATAAAATGGGAATGGTTGGTGATATTAAAGTCCTGTTTGTGGCAAATTAGTATATGTGAGGGGGCAAACTCCTCAAGATGGGTGGTGACCATGGTGGCCATTTAGAAGTCGGCCATCTTGGATACAACTTTTGTTTTTTCAATAGGAAGAGGGCCATGTGACACATCAAACTTATTGGTAATGTCACAAGAAAAACAATGGTGTGCTTAGTTTCAACATAACTTTATTCTTTCATGAGTTATTTACAAGTTTCTGACCACTTATAAAATGTGCTCAATGTGCTGCCCATTGTGTTGGATTGTCAATGCAACCCTCTTCTCCCACTCTTCACACACTGATAGCAACACAGCAGGAGAAATGCCAGCACAGGCATCCAGTATCCATAGTTTCAGGTGCTGCACATCTCGTATCTTCACACCATAGACAACTGCCTTCAGATGACCCCAAAGATAAAAGTCTAAGGGGGTCAGATCGGGAGACCTTGGGGGCCATTCAACTGGCCCACAACGACCAATCCACTTTCCAGGAAACTGTTCATCTAGGAATCCTCGGACCTGGCACCCATAATGTGGTGGTGCACCATCTTGCTGGAAAAACTCAGGGAACATGCCAGCTTCAGTGCATAAAGAGGGAAACACATCGTCATGTAGCAATTTCAAATATCCAGTGGCCTTGAGGTTTCCATTGATGAAGAATGGACCCACTATCGTTGTACCCCATATACCACACCAAACCATCACTTTTGTTGTTCCAACAGTCTTGGAGTCCAATGTGGGTTAGTGTCAGACCAATAGTGGTGGTTTTGTTTGTTAACTTCACCATTCACATAAAAGTTTGCCTCATCACTGAACAAAATCTTCTGCGTGAACTGAGGGTCCTGTTCCAATTTTTGTTTTGCCCATTCTGCAAATTCTGTGCGCCGATCTGGGTCATCCTCATTGAGATGCTGCAGTAGCTGAAGTTTGTAAGGGTGCCATTTGTAAGTAGCTAATATCCGCCGAAGGGATGTTCGACTAATGCTTCGACTTCTTAAGCACCTTAAGCCTGCCACTTATGACTAAAAGCATAAAAGAAAACATTATTTTCAGGTGCTTCCAGAAGCCAAAGCAGGCCATTCTAACAATTATTATATGTAAAGGTACTCTTCATAATTTGCCTAAAAATACCTTTGATACAGGTATTTCAAGATAAGAAAGTTATACCCGGTTGCCTTTGCCTACTAAAAGAGTTAACCCATCCAGCTAGATCACTGAACTGTGCTGTTTTGTGAAGCTGCAGCGGGGTTTATTGCTAGTCTAATCTCATCTCTAACAGAAAGGTGCCTTATGATATCTGTTCCTATCACTGAAAAAAGTGCAACTGGGGGCTACTGAATTTGCTAATTTACTTCATGAATAATTTAGTAAATGGTCAGTTGTCAACTGGTGAGTCGTAATCTCCATCACAACTGACCAGGTGCTGAGTAAGCTGATGAAGATTAAAACCAGGAAGGCCACGGGTCAAGATGGAATCAGCTCCAGACTATTGAGGGACTGTGCAGATCAACTCTATGAGGTTATCACATACAACTTTAACCTCATTCTCAGTCTGGAGAGGATCCCCATTCTGTGGAAAACGTCCTGCATGGTTCCTGTCCCAAAGAAAACACACCCCAAAGACCCAAACCACTTCAGACCTGATGAAGACCACGGAGAGGATCATACTTCTGGTCGGGAGAGCTCTAGATCCGCTGCAGTTTGCCTACCAGCCGAACATTGGGGTGGATGACGCTGTCATCTACCTGCTGCGTCGGGCCTTCTCTTATCCGGAGAGTGCCAGGTGTACTGTGAGAGTCGTATTTTTTTATTTCTCCAGTGCCTTCTGGATGGTCCGCTGAAGTCCATCAAGCAGGTTGGGGAGGAGAGGATGTTGTCTAACCTAACATCCATCATGGACAACACCTCCTACCCCCTGCATGAAACTATAAGAGCACTGAGCAGCTCATTCAGCAGTAGACTTTTACACCCACAATGTAGGAAGCAGCGCAGGTCATTCTTACCAGCAGCTGTCAGACTCTATAACACAGTTTAACATGGTTATCCTCCTCATTACCTGTTTAATTGACATATGATGTGTTTCTTAATTGCAGCAGTGTTTGTACACTGTAGGATCATTAGCCCCCCCCCCCCAATACTGATTTAGTGGATTTGTGGTTATTGTTATGTAGGGTGGTTTTGAAGCAGCAAAGACAAATACAAGAAACTACTTAGATAGTCTTAACTGTTGTTACATTATACAACAATCAAATCAGCAATAATGACAAATAAGGTGCGATAAGATTTGTGGAATGTTTTATTTTTCGGTATATGTTAACTGACTGTAACAAACTTGTATCAGTGTCTTGTAGTAAGCTGAGGTACAGCAGTGTACAACACCAAAACACTAATGTAAGATACCTTAGTGAAAGCTGTATGCTGCTACAACATAAAACAATGTCTCACCCATCTAATTTCCTTAGTGATTATTAAAGTATTCTGATTCTAATCTTAGTTCAAATTTTTTGATTTGTTTGGCTTTTTAATTCATATTTTATTTATATTTATATATTTAATTCATATTTTCTTTCTATGCTTTTAACTGCTTTATTTCAATAGAATGTATTAAGGCTGAATCATCTTCAGTTATAATCGTGCATCAATAGCAAATTTTATTGCTCAATTTTCAAAGTTTTTTAGTTTGCTGAAGAGACAGATTAACAACATAATCCACATTCTGCAGCTGCAGCATAGAAACTATATGTCACAATTAACTTTATAATATAATAGGGAATAGTTGTGTGACAGACCCTACCGTTCACCAGAGGGTGAAAATGTACTTTGTCTTCTTTCCAGTGTGACAGCAATGGGACCTGACAGCAATGCAACCCATGTTTCTTTAAGTGTGACTGTTCTGTTTGTTCAGCATCACTGACATACAGCACATAGGAATCGATGTAAAAGCCAACGTGCTCAGGCTTTCTAACTAGTTGCTGTATCTGCAAAGTCTGCAGTGTCAGATAACAAACTTCTGCACTTTTTAAGCAATTTTTAATACCTGCCCTCAATCTTTTTTATGCATTACTCTAAAAGACACATGGCACCCTAACCATAAAATAGCTGCCTAGCATCCCAGAAGATCAATCAAGGTAATAGAATGAGTAAATGTAAATGTGTGGCTCCATTTCCCATAACTGTAGCTGCTGCAGCTATCAGAGGCCAGTGCAATCTGTTCTTGTCATACCGAGGCTGAGGAAGAAGCCTGAATAATATATTCAGGCTGGGAAATTGAATAAGGGTGGTGCTTGTCAGCACTGTGGGGTGGTGTGTGAACATTATATGATTGTGTGTGTGTGTGTGTGTGTGTGTGTGTGTGTGTGTGTGTGTGTGTGTGTGTGTGTGTGTGACTGGAATCCACTGATCTTCAAGCAAGTATTTTATCCCTGGGCAAAACAACATAGTTATCACAAGAGTATATGATTAGCTGTTGTTGGGTTGTATGGAAGCAACAGTGGTAAGACCAAGGCAGCTCAGACGCTGTGTGTGTGTGTGTGTGTGTGTGTGTGTGTGTGTGTGTGTGTGTGTGTGTGTGTGTGTGTGTGTGTGTATCACACAGGAGTCATAAATTCAAGCTAAATTAAAGTAAGCAACATCAAACATAGTCTAAATGCCATGCCTATGAAATTTTCTTTGTGGTATGTGGCTATCATCCTGCACAGACACATATACACCAAGATTGTACTTCATTTGCAAGCCTTTAAACATGTATATGAAAGGATAGGAGGCACACAGCAGACCACAGTTACTAAAAATCTATTCATCACAGAGCTCAAATTCAAAAAACATTCATTAGATAAAAATGCTCAAAGTACATGAGCGAAATGAAAGCCAGGTCAATTTTGAGTAAATTCTTCATAATTTGCATACAGTGCAGTGCACCAGTGTAAGTGAATAAAATACTTGAACCCACAATGGCTTGTGTGCCATATGACTACTGTGTCAAATATACAGGACTATAGAATTTTCTAAATATGGAGCTATATCTACAAGAAGTGGGGTTGCATTCACATTCTGCAATGCTCCCCCTCAAACGACATCTTTCTCATATAGTTCCTCGGCCCTTGCTTAAAACTGCACATCTGCAATTGCATATATCCCAATACATGCAGAGATTTTCTGTACTGCAGCTTAACCCTTGCGGTTTACACTCAGATTTCTTATGTTTGCTAACAAAAATCCGTGCTTAGATATTTCTGTTTAAAAACAAGACAGCTTGATAGCAGTGTGGTTCAAGTGCCCTGGGTATAAGGGTCCTGCTGAAATTCCAAAGACCTGTGCTTTACTGAATGTCAGTATTGGCGCTCAAATGAATTTATAATATTCTCATTAGTATTCCCTCATTGCCTAGCTTTGTATTAAATGTTTTATTTTATTTTAATACCTAATGTTAACTTAATTGGGTGATCTGAGGTTGATTTTACAAAGATAGTTTACTATATATCTATGACATATATGACATAAATCACTATGACATATATTAAACAAGCCGACCTCATCCTTTGCACAAAGCAGTTTAGTAGTTTGCAGGACTATGATACAATAAAATCTATTTAAATTAAGACATTTTTAAAAGATGGCATCTAACAGTCAGTTCTGATTAGAATTTAGCTCAACACAGAAAAAGCGATTTGAATTGGGAAAATCGATTTCCCAATTCAAATCGCTTTTAGTTTGAATAAAGTGATATCTATTTATTAAATCCATTAAATATAAATCTATTTTTCCAGAAATGCCAGAATCTCAGGTTAAAGCTCACAAAACTATTTCAACAACTGCAAAACAGCTAAAACAGTAAATGATTGAAGAGCAGGTAAAACGGATTCTGCAAAAAGATGTAAACAAAGAGTGCTACTGTCGAGGCACATACACAGACACGCCGTCGGGTGCTGACAGCAGACATTTCACTGATTGCTATGGGTATTGATAAGATTTTCACGATTCCGATTCCATTTTCGATTCTGTTTAACGATTCGATTCTTTATCGATTCTTAGTTTTAAAAAAGGAGAACACACAGGTCGATTAGCTTAGAACTTTGTTTTATATCTTCTCTTTGAACAAGATAGAAATTTAGGAGTAACATGGCCTTACAAACCCAACAGTGAGATCTTAAGAGATCCACAGCCTACGGCTCTTCAATGGGGTGTCACAGGGTCCCCAGGAAAAAAAAAATAGTAAATGTAAAATAAAATAAATATTCTTAACATAACATAAATTATTCTGTAGCAATTACACAAGAATATCCAGTAATGTCACTGCCTACAATTAAACACATTCACTTACCGGAAATCGGGGGCATCTGCTGTGGCAAATGGGTGCAAGCCTTTGACCACAAACTTAGTCACTGCTCGGTGACATTCGTCTATCCTGGCCTGAAAGGAGACGCTACCGGTAGACTGCAGCGAGAACTGCCAACCAGACTCTGTCTCTCTCATCATGGTCACCTAAATGCAGCCCACATTAATGGCAGGTTTTGTAATAAGGCAGATCGCGCTAACATAATATGCACTGTTAGTTGATTATTTACCTGCCGCATTAACGGGAGAGCACGTGCAAACGTTACCGCTGCTGCTGGGTTGAGATTCACGAGTCCGGAGCGGAATTAAAAACACGACATTCATTTAAGGTTATCACGTGTTTTGTGAGCAAATGCTTTTGCATATTCGTAGTGTTTCCTCCTTTAAATGAAATATCTACTTTGCAAGTATTGCAAGTTGCCCCGTTGTCATCCGTTCTCGTAAAGTATAACCAAACTTTTTAGCGTTTGAGCCGCCTAGGCACTCTGCCAGGTAAATGACGCTCCGCAACATGGTGACGTCATTCGGGGCGACTGGAATCGATAAGGGAATCATTTACAAAAATGGCAAACAATTCCAAGGAATTGAAACAGTGGGAACCGATTCTCAACAAGAACCGGGTTTCGATACCCATCTCTACTGATTGCAAAGTTGCAGGTTTCATCACTCTGACCAAAATTCACTGAACCAGCAGCAAAAGAGGGTCAAACCTATGCTACACATTTAAAAACATTGCCATGAATTCCCTCTTACTTTGGCAGTTTTGCTTCAGCCAGGATAAAATCCTGCTTCCTCCACAGCTCTCTCTTTCAGTGTACTTCAAGACCAGTTTACCATCAAAAATCTCTGTTTTCTGCATTATTCGCTTGCTTATTACACACCAGCCTACCGTTGTGTACGGTGCTGTCAGCTGCTGTTTAGTTTTTTCAAAAATGACCTCTAACAAGAAAGCCTCATTTCTGCTGTTCAGTACTGAAGAAATTTAAACTTTTAGAAATTATCCCAAACTGCTAAATGCTTAGCTTTGCCTCTAATAAAAACTCTCTAACTTTGTTCTGCTGCTTCACTTCAGCAGTATCAGTATTCATATGTTGGTTTATAGTTTTCTTGTTTTTGAACTACTGCAGAATATTTTTAAGGGGGTTATCAGCTATAAAAAGCCAGGCCAGGAAAATGTCCTTCATGTTTTATCGTAAGTTACTTTGAGACAAAGGGTTCTGCTGTGATGCTTACACCTCTGATGAATTCTCACAAGTTTTGTTTTTATAGCCGACATAGATATACAAATATGGATATGTACTGATAAATGATCATAATTATAATATTCCTGACTGTCTGAGTTAAAATTGAATTGAAACAAATCGAATCAGGACCTTGTGAATTGGAATTAAATCAGTTATAGAAATCTGTGACAATACCCAGCCCTAGTAATGAATCTATATTTGTTGTGTATGTGATATATCAGTATTAATAATACAGGACAAAGTACAATATTTAAATAAATATCTTAAAAGTCTGACAACTTAACTTAATGGTTTATTGATTTCGTGTCAAAGCTGGAGGTCATGTTCATGCAAAGTGTAATTGTTTGCAATTTGATCGCAACTAGAAGGATTTGGCCCTCTGAGGTGGAAAGCAAAAAAAGAAAAAACAGAAAAAGTAACAGGATAAAGGTCTGGAGGGGGGGTTGGGTCTTTTTAGAGCCCGAGCACTGAGAGTGCGAAGGCCCTATTGTATCTGCTCCGTTTATTAGGGCCCGAGCACTGAGAGTGCGAAGGCCCTATTGTATCTGCTCTGTTTATTATTATTAGGGCCCGAGCACCGAGAGTGCGAAGGCCCTATTGTATCTGCTCCGTTGCTTCTTCTTCTTCTTCTTCTTCTTATTATTATTATTAGGGCCCGAGCACTGAGAGTGCGAAGGCCCTATTGTATCTGCTCTGTTTATTATTATTAGGGCCCAAGCACTGAGAGTGCGAAGGCCCTATTGTATCTGCTGTGTTTATTAGGGCCCGAGCACAAAAGTGCGAAGGCCCTATTGTATCTGCTCTGTTTCTTATTATTATTATTATTATTATTAGGGCCCGAGCACTGACTGTGCGAAGGCCCTATTGTATCTGCTCCGTTTCTTATTATTATTATTATTCAGGCAAAACAAGGGCCTTTTTGAGGGCTTTAACATGCTCAAAAACTCTTGAAATTTTGCACACATGCCAGGTCTGGTGAAAAATTTTGTATTTTAATGGTTTTACATATGAGCACTGGGAAATGGCTCTGTAGCGCCACCTATGCCTTGTTAAATGCAGCCCTACGACCACATCGTTTGAGCTACATGTATGAAATTTGGCACACATGTGTATCATGCCAAGACGAACAAAAAAGTCAATGGGCCCATTGACGCAATCCCAACAGGAAGTCCGCCATTTAGAGGTGAAGGTGACATTTTGGCTCTAATTTTGCCATTTCCATGCCTCGAACTTTTTCGAACTCCTCATTGGCATTTGGTCGTATAAGCTTCATCTTTGGTCAGTGTCAACTACACACCTGGGCCATGTTAAATTGCGGAGCTTTTCAGTTTTCAGCGATACTGTGAAGCGGCGGCGCCGCGGCGAATTTCGATGACTTCGCCATGAAAATCTTATTTCCTCTCATTCTGTCATACATGGTCCGACCTGGACCAAAGAGCACACATATGATAAGGCTCCACCCCTGAACATATTTCAACTGCCATATTTGACACTAGGGACAGCGCCACCTAGTGGGAACAGGAAATGTCATGTTTTACACTTTGGTGTACAGTATTGTTATGGGTGACATCTGCAGCCTCAAATTTCTCCAGGAAAGACTAAAGGAGTTGGTCTTGGGTTACAGTGAAAAGTGTGAGTTTTCGTCAGAGGGTGTGAGCCCAGCAGCATGGCGATTATTGATGTCTCGCCATGAAGAAACAAATGAGTATAACTCAATGAAATCCAATGTGATCAGTACCAGATTTTACAGGGATGATGTCAGACCCGCCCTGAACAGATTGATATGCCCATTGTCAGGAATACATAGAGCGCCACCTAGTGGCACCAGGAAATGTCATGTCTTTACATTTTGTTGTACTGATTTTCACAGGTTCATCGTGGCCACCTCAAAAGCGGTGAATATCACCATCAGTCCCTCGTGATGCTTCAGTGATGAAATTGTGACTTTAAACTGAGCAGGCGCACCCTGGTGGCAACACAGTTCACCATGAAAGATGAAGTGGCTTTTGAGGGGCTTGAAAAGTTTAAAAAGTCTTGAAATTTGGCGCACACCTCTAATGTGATGAGGGTTTCTTTTTATATGTTCATTTTCCTTGAACAGCGTTTAATGGCTCCACAGCGCCCCTACAAAATTTCAAAACAACAGCCCCTGCTCTGTGTTTTATGTATGAGTTTGAAACCTGGCAAGCTTATTGGAGATATCAAGATGTACAAAAAGTCTCTTGGAGCAATATCCCAAATCCAACAGGAAGTCAGCCATTTTAAAATTAATGTGTAAATTTGGCGACATTTTCCCCTCTTTTCAGGCCTCATACTTTGTGAACTCCTCCAAGGGATTTCATTAGATTTACGCGATCTCCTGTGTGTGGAATCTAAAGACCTTTGTGATGTTAAATTGCGAAGCTTTTACGTTCAGGGAAGCGGGGTGGTCATGGCGGCACGTGAGTTTCAATCACTCGCCAAAAAGCAGTAACCTGCTGTCGCTCAAAAACACAATGTCCAATCTCTCCCAAAAGGTCGCAGGCGTGATGGGACTCGAGCTCGGAAATGTTTGTTATGCCATTTGTCAGTAATGGTTAGGCGCCACCTAGTGGGACGACTATATAATGGTTGAATGAGATGAAATTTTAGCTGGTGGTTAAATGCATGAATTCCATCAATGTGACATCAGATCGGAAGCGCTGGTTTTAGGTGTTGGGCTTGGCTCGGCGCGCCGAAGTGCGAGGGCCCTCATATCGCTGCTTGCAGCTTTTTAATTAGGGCCCGAGCACAAAAGTCACGAAGGCCCTATTGTATCTGCTCTGTTTTTCTTATTATTATTATTATTATTATTATTATTATTATTATTATTATTATTATTATTATTATTATTATTATTTGGCAAATGAATCGGCCTTTTGAGGGCCTAAACATGCTCGAAAACTCATGAAATTTTGCAGACAGCGTCAGGTCTGGTGAAAATTCACGTATTTTAATGTCCGTAGACATGTCCAGGGAAAATTGGCTCAGTAGCGCCACCTAGAAAAATGAGAAAGCGAGCCCCGAGATGGGTATGACCTACATGTATAAAACTCGGAACACATATCTAACGTTCGGAGGCGCACATAAAAAGTCTATTATGGCCATGTCCTAAACCCAACAGGAAGTCCGCCATTTGGAAGTGAAGGTGACATTTTGGCTCTAATTTTGCCATTTCCATGCCTCGAACTTTTGCGAACTCCTCATTGGAATTTCATCGTACAAGCTTCATATTTGGTCAGTCTCAACTACACACCTGGGCCATGTTAAATTGCGGAGCTTTTGAGTTTTCGGGTTACTGTGAGGCCGTGGCGCCACGGTAATTTCGATGACTTCGCCATGAAAATCTTATTGCCTCTCGTTCTGTCATACATTGTCCGACCTTGACCAAAGTGGACACATATGATAAGGCTCCACCCTGAACATATTTCAACTGCCATATTTGACATCAGGGACAGCGCCACCTAGTGGGAACAGGAAATGTCATGTTTTACACTTTGGGGTACAGTATTGTAATGGGTGACATCTGCAGCCTCAAATTTCTCCAGGAAAGCCTTAAGGAGTTGGTCTTGGGTTACAGAAAACTGTGAGTTTTAAGCTGAAGGGTGTGACCCCAGCTGCATGGCGAACATTGAGGTCTCGCCATGAAGAAACAAATTAGTGTAACTCAATGAAATCCAATCTGATCAGTACCAGATTTTACAGGGATGATGTCAGACCCGCCCTGAACAGATTGATATGCCCATTGTCAGGAATACGTAGAGCGCCACCTAGTGGCAACAGGAAATGTCATGTCTTTCATTTTGTTGTACTGATTTTCACAGGTTCATCGTGGCCACCTCAAAAGCGGTGAATATAACATCAGTCCCTCGTGATGCTTCAGTGAGAAAATTGTGACTTTAAACTGAGCAGGCGCACCCTGGTGGCATCGCATGTTCACCATGACCAATGAAGTGGCTTTTGAGGGGCTTGGAAAGTTTAAAAAGTCTTGAAATTTGGCGCACACCTCTAATGTGATGAGGATTTCTTTTTATATGTTCATTTTCCTTGAACAGCGCAAAATGGCTCCACAGCGCCCCCTACAAAATTTCAAAACAACAGCCCCTGCTCTGTGTTTTATGTATGAGGTTGAAACCTGGCAAGCTTATTGGAGATATCAAGATGTACAAAAAGTCTCTTGGAGCAATATCCCAAATCCAACAGGAAGTCAGCCATTTTAAAATCAATGTGTAAATTTGGCGACATTTTCCCCTCTTTTCAGGCCTCATACTTTGTGAACTCCTCCAAGGGATTTCATTAGATTTGCGATCTCCTGTGTGTGGAATCTAAAGACCTTTGTGATGTTAAATTGCGAAGCTTTTACGTTCAGGGAAGCGGGGTGGTCATGGCGGCACGTGGAGTTTCAATCACTCGCCAAAAAAGCAGTAACCTGCTGTCGCTCAAAAACACAATGTCCAATCTCTCCCAAAGGTCGCAGGCGTGATGAGACTCGAGCTCGGAAATGTTTGTTATGCCATTTGTCAGTAATGGTTAGGCGCCACCTAGTGGGACGACTATAATAATGGTTGAATGAGATGAAATTTTAGCTGGTGGTTAAATGCATGAATTCCATCAATGTGACATCAGATCGGAGCGCTGGTTTTAGGTGTTGGGCGTGGCTCGACGCCGCGCGAGTGCGAGGGCCCTCATATCGCTGCTTGCAGCTTTAATTATTGGGGCCCGAGCACAAAAGTGCGAAGGCCCTATTGTAAGGCCCTATTGTATCTGCTCTGTTTCTTATTATTATTATTATTATTATTAGGGCCCGAGCACAAAAGTGCGAAGGCCCTATTGTATCTGCTCTGTTTTTATTATTATTATTATTATTATTATTATTATTATTATTATTATTATTATTATTATTATTATTATTTCGGCAAATGAATCGGCCTTTTGAGGGCCTAAACATGCTCGAAAACTCATGAAATTTGCAGCAGGCAGCGTCAGGTCTGGTGAAAATTTACGTATTTTAATGTCCGTAGACATGTCCAGGGAAAATTGGCTCAGTAGCGCCACCTAGAAAAATGAAAGCCGCGAGCCCCGAGATGGGTATGACCTACATGTATAAAATCTGGAACACATATCTAGCGTTCGGAGGCGCACACAAAAAAGTCTATTATGGCCATGTCCTAAACCCAACAGGAAGTCCGCCATTTGGAAGTGAAGGTGACATTTTGGCTCTAATTTTGCCATTTCCATGCCTCGAACTTTTGCGAACTCCTCATTGGAATTTCATCGTACAAGCTTCATATTTGGTCAGTGTCAACTACACACCTGGGCCATGTTAAATTGCGGAGCTTTTGAGTTTTCGGGTTACTGTGAGGCCGTGGCGCCACGGCGAATTTCGATGACTCGCCATGAAAATCTTATTGCCTCTCGTTCTGTCATACATTGTCCGACCTTGACCAAAGTGGACACATATGATAAGGCTCCACCCTGAACATATTTCAACTGCCATATTTGACACCAGGGACAGCGCCACCTAGTGGGAACAGGAAATGTCATGTTTTACACTTTGGGGTACAGTATTGTAATGGGTGACATCTGCAGCCTCAAATTTCTCCAGGAAAGCCTTAAGGAGTTGGTCTTGGGTTACAGAGAAAACTGTGAGTTTTTCGCTGAAGGGTGTGACCCCAGCAGCATGGCGAACATTGAGGTCTCGCCATGAAGAAACAAATTAGTGTAACTCAATGAAATCCAATCTGATCAGTACCAGATTTTACAGGGATGATGTCAGACCCGCCCTGAACAGATTGATATGCCCATTGTCAGGAATACGTAGAGCGCCACCTAGTGGCACCAGGAAATGTCATGTCTTTCATTTTGTTGTACTGATTTTCACAGGTTCATCGTGGCCACCTCAAAAGCGGTGAATATCACCATCAGTCCCTCTTGATGCTTCAGTGAGAAAATTGTGACTATAAACTGAGCGGCGCACCCTGGTGGCAGCGCAGTTCACCATGAAAGATGAAGTGGCTTTTGAGGGGCTTGAAAAGTTTAAAAAGTCTTGAAATTTGGCGCACACCTCTAATGTGATGAGGATTTCTTTTTATATGTTCATTTTCCTTGAACAGCGCAAAATGGCTCCACAGCGCCCCCTACAAAATTTCAAAACAACAGCCCCTGCTCTGTGTTTTATGTATGAGTTTGAAACCTGGCAAGCTTATTGGAGATATCAAGATGTACAAAAAAGTCTCTTGGAGCAATATCCCAAATCCAACAGGAAGTCAGCCATTTTAAAATTAATGTGTAAATTTGGCGACATTTTCCCCTCTTTTCAGGCCTCATACTTTGTGAACTCCTCCAAGGGATTTCATTAGATTTCTGCGATCTCCTGTGTGTGGAATCTAAAGACCTTTGTGATGTTAAATTGCGAAGCTTTTACGTTCAGGGAAGCAGGGGTGGTCATGGCGGCACGTGGAGTTTCAATCACTCGCCAAAAAGCAGTAACCTGCTGTCGCTCAAAAACACAATGTCCAATCTCTCCCAAAGTTCGCAGGCGTGATGAGACTCGAGCTCGGAAATGTTTGTTATGCCATTTGTCAGTAATGGTTAGGCGCCACCTAGTGGGACGACTATAATAATGGTTGAATGAGATGAAATTTTAGCTGGTGGTTAAATGCATGAATTCCATCAATGTGACATCAGATCGGAGCGCTGGTTTTAGGTGTTGGGCTTGGCTCGACGCGCCGGGGTCGAGGGCCCTCATATCGCTGCTTGCAGCTTTAATTATTATTATTGGGGCCCGAGCACAAAAGTCGAAGGCCCTATATATCTGCTCTGTTTCTCTTATTATTATTATTATTATTATTATTATTATTATTATTATTATTATTATTATTATTATTATTATTATTATTTGACAAATGAATCGGCCTTTTGAGGGCCTAAACATGCTCGAAAACTCATGAAATTTTGCAGACAGCGTCAGGTCTGGTGAAAATTTACGTATTTTAATGTCCGTGAGACATGTCCAGGAAAATTGGCTCAGTAGCGCCACCTAGAAAAAAATGAAAGCGAGCCCCGAGATGGGTATGACCTACATGTATAAAACTCGGAACACATATCTAACGTTCGGAGGCGCACAAAAAGTCTATTATGGCCATGTCCTAAACCCAACAGGAAGTCCGCCATTTGGAAGTGAAGGTGACATTTTGGCTCTAATTTTGCCATTTCCATGCCTCGAACTTTTGCGAACTCCTCATTGGAATTTCATCGTACAAGCTTCATATTTGGTCAGTGTCAACTACACACCTGGGCCATGTTAAATTGCGGAGCTTTGAGTTTTCGGGTTACTGTGAGGCCGTGGCGCCACGGCGAAATTCGATGACTCGCCATGAAAATCTTATTGCCTCTCGTTCTGTCATACATTGTCCGACCTTGACCAAAGTGGACACATATGATAAGGCTCCACCCTGAACATATTTCAACTGCCATATTTGACATCAGGGACAGCGCCACCTAGTGGGAACAGGAAATGTCATGTTTTACACTTTGGGGTACAGTATTGTAATGGGTGACATCTGCAGCCTCAAATTTCTCCAGGAAAGCCTTAAGGAGTTGGTCTTGGGTTACAGAAAACTGTGAGTTTTAAGCTGAAGGGTGTGACCCCAGCAGCATGGCGAACATTGAGGTCTCGCCATGAAGAAACAAATTAGTGTAACTCAATGAAATCCAATCTGATCAGTACCAGATTTTACAGGGATGATGTCAGACCCGCCCTGAACAGATTGATATGCCCATTGTCAGGAATACGTAGAGCGCCACCTAGTGGCACCAGGAAATGTCATGTCTTTCATTTTGTTGTACTGATTTTCACAGGTTCATCGTGGCCACCTCAAAAGCGGTGAATATCACCATCAGTCCCTCTTGATGCTTCAGTGAGAAAATTGTGACTATAAACTGAGCAGGCGCACCCTGGTGGCAACGCAGTTCACCATGAAAGATGAAGTGGCTTTTGAGGGGCTTGAAAAGTTTAAAAAGTCTTGAAATTTGGCGCACACCTCTAATGTGATGAGGATTTCTTTTTATATGTTCATTTTCCTTGAACAGCGCAAAATGGCTCCACAGCGCCCCCTACAAAATTTCAAAACAACAGCCCCTGCTCTGTGTTTTATGTATGAGTTTGAAACCTGGCAAGCTTATTGGAGATATCAAGATGTACAAAAAAGTCTCTTGGAGCAATATCCCAAATCCAACAGGAAGTCAGCCATTTTAAAATTAATGTGTAAATTTGGCGACATTTTCCCCTCTTTTCAGGCCTCATACTTTGTGAACTCCTCCAAGGGATTTCATTAGATTTCGCGATCTCCTGTGTGTGGAATCTAAAGACCTTTGTGATGTTAAATTGCGAAGCTTTTACGTTCAGGGAAGCAGGGGTGGTCATGGCGGCACGTGGAGTTTCAATCACTCGCCAAAAAGCAGTAACCTGCTGTCGCTCAAAAACACAATGTCCAATCTCTCCCAAAGGTCGCAGGCGTGATGAGACTCGAGCTCGGAAATGTTTGTTATGCCATTTGTCAGTAATGGTTAGGCGCCACCTAGTGGGGGACGACTATAATAATGGTTGAATGAGATGAAATTTTAGCTGGTGGTTAAATGCATGAATTCCATCAATGTGACATCAGATCGGAGCGCTGGTTTTAGGTGTTGGGCTTGGCTCTCGGCCGAAGTGCGAGGGCCCTCATATCGCTGCTTGCAGCTTTATTATTATTATTATTATTATTATTATTATTTGGCAAATGAATCGGCCTTTTGAGGGCCTAAACATGCTCGAAAACTCATGAAATTTTGCACACGCGTCAGGTCTGGTGAAAATTACGTATTTTAATGTCCGTAGACATGTCCAGGAAAATTGGCTCAGTAGCGCCACCTAGAAAAATGAGAAGCGCGAGCCCCGAGATGGGTATGACCTACATGTATAAAACTTGGAACACATATCTAACGTTCGGAGGCGCACAAAAAAGTCTATTATGGCCATGTCCTAAACCCAACAGGAAGTCCGCCATTTGGAAGTGAAGGTGACATTTTGGCTCTAATTTTGCCATTTCCATGCCTCGAACTTTTGCGAACTCCTCATTGGAATTTCATCGTACAAGCTTCATATTTGGTCAGTGTCAACTACACACCTGGGCCATGTTAAATTGCGGAGCTTTGAGTTTTCGGGATACGGTGAGGCCGTGGCGCATGGCGAATTTCGATGACTCGCCATGAAAATCTTATTGCCTCTCGTTCTGTCATACATTGTCCGACCTTGACCAAAGTGGACACATATGATAAGGCTCCACCCTGAACATATTTCAACTGCCATATTTGACATCAGGGACAGCGCCACCTAGTGGGAACAGGAAATGTCATGTTTTACACTTTGGGGTACAGTATTGTAATGGGTGACATCTGCAGCCTCAAATTTCTCCAGGAAAGCCTTAAGGAGTTGGTCTTGGGTTACAGAAAACTGTGAGTTTTAAGCTGAAGGGTGTGACCCCAGCAGCATGGCGAACATTGAGGTCTCGCCATGAAGAAACAAATTAGTGTAACTCAATGAAATCCAATCTGATCAGTACCAGATTTTACAGGGATGATGTCAGACCCGCCCTGAACAGATTGATATGCCCATTGTCAGGAATACGTAGAGCGCCACCTAGTGGCACCAGGAAATGTCATGTCTTTCATTTTGTTGTACTGATTTTCACAGGTTCATCGTGGCCACCTCAAAAGCGGTGAATATCACCATCAGTCCCTCTTGATGCTTCAGTGAGAAAATTGTGACTATAAACTGAGCAGGCGCACCCTGGTGGCAGCGCAGTTCACCATGAAAGATGAAGTGGCTTTTGAGGGGCTTGAAAAGTTTAAAAAGTCTTGAAATTTGGCGCACACCTCTAATGTGATGAGGATTTCTTTTTATATGTTCATTTTCCTTGAACAGCGCAAAATGGCTCCACAGCGCCCCCTACAAAATTTCAAAACAACAGCCCCTGCTCTGTGTTTTATGTATGAGTTTGAAACCTGGCAAGCTTATTGGAGATATCAAGATGTACAAAAAGTCTCTTGGAGCAATATCCCAAATCCAACAGGAAGTCAGCCATTTTAAAATTAATGTGTAAATTTGGCGACATTTTCCCCTCTTTTCAGGCCTCATACTTTGTGAACTCCTCCAAGGGATTTCATTAGATTTGAACGATCTCCTGTGTGTGGAATCTAAAGACCTTTGTGATGTTAAATTGCGAAGCTTTTACGTTCAGGAAAGCGGGGTGGTCATGGCGGCACGTGGAGTTTCAATCACTCGCCAAAAAGCAGTAACCTGCTGTCGGCTCAAAAACACAATGTCCAATCTCTCCCAAAGGTCACAGGCGTGATGAGACTCGAGCTCGGAAATGTTTGTTATGCCATTTGTCAGTAATGGTTAGGCGCCACCTAGTGGGACGACTATAATAATGGTTGAATGAGATGAAATTTTAGCTGGTGGTTAAATGCATGAATTCCATCAATGTGACATCAGATGGACGCGCTGGTTTTAGGTGTTGGGCTTGGCTCGGCGCGCGGGGTGCGAGGGCCCTCATGCGCTGCTTGCAGCTTTAATTAGGGGCCCTCTATTGTGGCCCTATTGAATCTGCTCGTTTCTTATTATTGGGGCCCGAGCTTGCATTATTATTATTATTATTATTATTATTATTATTCAGGCAAAAGAAGGGCCTTTTGAGGGCTTTAACATGCTCGAAAACTCTTGGAATTTTGCACACATGCCAGGTCTGGTGAAAAATTTTGTATTTTAATGGTTTTACATATGAGCACTGGGAAATGGCTCTGTAGCGCCACCTATGCCTTGTTAAATGCAGCCCTACGAACACATCGTTTTAGCTACATGTATGAAATTTGGCACACATGTGTATCATGCCAAGACGAACAAAAAGTCAGTGGGACCATTGGCGCTAAACCCAACAGGAAGTCCGCCATTTGGAAGTGAAGGTGACATTTTGGCTCTAATTTTGCCATTTCCATGCCTCGAACTTTTGCGAACTCCTCATTGGAATTTCATTGTACAAGCTTCATATTTGGTCAGTGTCAACTACACACCTGGGCCATGTTAAATTGCGGAGCTTTTGAGTTTTGGGATACGGTGAGGCCGTGGCGCCACGGGCAATTCGATGACTCGCCATGAAAATCTTATTGCCTCTCGTTCTGTCATACATTGTCCGACCTTGACCAAAGTGGACACATATGATAAGGCTCCACCCTGAACATATTTCAACTGCCATATTTGACATCAGGTACAGCGCCACCTAGTGGGAACAGGAAATATCATGTTTTACACTTTGGGGTACAGTATTGTTATGGTTGACATCTGCAGCCTCAAATTTCTCCAGGAAAGCCTTAAGCAGTTGATCTTGGGTTACAGTGAAAACTGTGAGTTTTCGCTGAAGGGTGTGACCCCAGCAGCATGGCGATTATTGATGTCTCGCCATGAAGAAACAAATTAGTATAACTCAATGAAATCTAGTCTGATCAGTACCAGACTTTACAGGGATGATGTCAGACCCGCCCTGAACAGAATGATGTGCCCATTGTCAGGAATAGGTAGAGCGCCACCTAGTGGCACCAGGAAATGTCATGGCTTTCATTTTCTTCTACTGATTTTCACAGGTTCATCGTGGCCACCTCAAAAGTGGTGAATATCACCATCAGTCCCTCGTGATGCTTCAGTGAGAAAATTGTGACTTTAAACTGAGCAGGCGCACCCTGGTGGCAGCGCAGTTCACCATGAAAGATGAAGTGGCTTTTGAGGGGCTTGGAAAGTTTAAAAAGTCTTGAAATTTGGCGCACACCTCCAATGTGATGAGTGCTATCTTGTTATGTCATCATTTTCTTTGAATAGCGCAAAATGGCTCCACAGCGCCCCCTACAAAATTTCAAAACAACAGCCCCTGCTCTGTGTTTTATGTATGAGTCTGAAACCTGGTAAGCTTATGGAAGATATCAAGATGTACAAAAAAGTCTCTTGGAGCAATATCCCAAATCCAACAGGAAGTCAGCCATATTGAAATTAATGTGTAAGTTTGGCGACATTTCCCCCTCTTTTGAGGTAACTTTCTTTGTGAACTCCTCCAAGGCATTTCATCAGATTTACACGATCTCCAGTGCGTGGAATCTAAAGACCTTTGTGATGTTAAATTGCGAAGCTTTTACGTTCAGGGAAGCGGGGTGGTGGGTGGCGGCGCGTGGAGTTTCAATCACTCGCCAAAAAGCAGTAATCTGCTGTCACTCAAAAATACAATGTCCAATCTCTCCCAAAGGTGCATGGCGTGATGAGACTCGAGCTCGGAAATGTTTGTTATGCCATTTGTCAGTAATGGTTAGAGTGCCACCTAGTGGGATGACTATAATCATGATTGAATGAGATGAAATGTTAGCTGGTGGTTAAATGCATGAATTCCATCAATGTGACATCAGATCGGAGCGCTGGTTTTAGCCTTTCAGCTTGGCTCGGCGTGCTGGGGTGCGAGGGCCCTCATATCGCTGCTTGCAGCTTTTATTATTATTATTGGGGCCGAGCACAAAAGTGCGAAGGCCCTCATATCTGCTCTGCTTGCTTATTATTATTATTATTATTATTATTATTATTATTATTATTATTATTATTATTTCGGCAAATGAATCGGCCTTTTGAGGGCCTAAACATGCTCGAAAACTCATGAAATTTTGCACAGCGTCAGGTCTGGTGAAAAATTTACGTATTTTAATGTCCGTAGACATGTCCAGGAAAATTGGCTCAGTAGCGCCACCTAGAAAAATGAAAGCGAGCCCCGAGATGGGTATGACCTACATGTATAAAACTCGGAACACATATCTAACGTTCGGAGGCGCACAAAAAGTCTATTATGGCCATGTCCTAAACCCAACAGGAAGTCCGCCATTTGGAAGTGAAGGTGACATTTTGGCTCTAATTTTGCCATTTCCATGCCTCGAACTTTTGCGAACTCCTCATTGGAATTTCATCGTACAAGCTTCATATTTGGTCAGTGTCAACTACACACCTGGGCCATGTTAAATTGCGGAGCTTTTGAGTTTTCGGGTTACTGTGAGGCCGTGGCGCCACGGCGAATTTCGATGACTCGCCATGAAAATCTTATTGCCTCTCGTTCTGTCATACATTGTCCGACCTTGACCAAAGTGGACACATATGATAAGGCTCCACCCTGAACATATTTCAACTGCCATATTTGACATCAGGGACAGCGCCACCTAGTGGGAACAGGAAATGTCATGTTTTACACTTTGGGGTACAGTATTGTAATGGGTGACATCTGCAGCCTCAAATTTCTCCAGGAAAGCCTTAAGGAGTTGGTCTTGGGTTACAGAGAAAACTGTGAGTTTTCGCTGAAGGTGTGACCCCAGCAGCATGGCGAACATTGAGGTCTCGCCATGAAGAAACAAATTAGTGTAACTCAATGAAATCCAATCTGATCAGTACCAGATTTTACAGGGATGATGTCAGACCCGCCCTGAACAGATTGATATGCCCATTGTCAGGAATACGTAGAGCGCCACCTAGTGGCACCAGGAAATGTCATGTCTTTCATTTTGTTGTACTGATTTTCACAGGTTCATCGTGGCCACCTCAAAAGCGGTGAATATCACCATCAGTCCCTCTTGATGCTTCAGTGAGAAAATTGTGACTATAAACTGAGCAGGCGCACCCTGGTGGCAGCGCAGTTCACCATGAAAGATGAAGTGGCTTTTGAGGGGCTTGAAAAGTTTAAAAAGTCTTGAAATTTGGCGCACACCTCTAATGTGATGAGGATTTCTTTTTATATGTTCATTTTCCTTGAACAGCGCAAAATGGCTCCACAGCGCCCCCTACAAAATTTCAAAACAACAGCCCCTGCTCTGTGTTTTATGTATGAGTTTGAAACCTGGCAAGCTTATTGGAGATATCAAGATGTACAAAAAGTCTCTTGGAGCAATATCCCAAATCCAACAGGAAGTCAGCCATTTTAAAATTAATGTGTAAATTTGGCGACATTTCCCCTCTTTTCAGGCCTCATACTTTGACGAACTCCTCCAAGGGATTTCATTAGATTTCTGCGATCTCCTGTGTGTGGAATCTAAAGACCTTTGTGATGTTAAATTGCGAAGCTTTTACGTTCAGGGAAGCGGGGTGGTCATGGCGGCGCGTGGAGTTTCAATCACTCGCCAAAAAGCAGTAACCTGCTGTCGCTCAAAAACACAATGTCCAATCTCTCCCAAAGGTGCGCAGGCGTGATGAGACTCGAGCTCGGAAATGTTTGTTATGCCATTTGTCAGTAATGGTTAGGCGCCACCTAGTGGGACGACTATAATAATGGTTGAATGAGATGAAATTTTAGCTGGTGGTTAAATGCATGAATTCCATCAATGTGACATCAGATCGGAGCGCTGGTTTTAGGTGTTGTTGGGCTTGGCTCGGCCAGCGCGCGAAGTGCGAGGGCCCTCATATCGCTGCTTGCAGCTTTTTAATTTATTATATTATTATTATTATTATTATTTCGGCAATTATGAATTCAGGCAAAAGAAGGGCCTTTTGAGGGCTTAAACATGCTCGAAAACTCATGAAATTTTGCACACGTCAGGTCTGGTGAAAAATTTTGTATTTTAATGGTTTTACACATGAGCACTGGGAAATGGCTCAGTAGCGCCACCTATGCCTTGTTAAATGCAGCCCTACAAACACATGGGTTTGAGCTACATGTATAAAATTTGGCACACATATGTATCATGTTCGGGAGGCGACACAAAAAGTCTATTGGGGCCATTGCCTAAACCCAACAGGAAGTCCGCCATTTGGAAGTGAAGGTGACATTTTGGCTCTAATTTTGCCATTTCCATGCCTCGAACTTTTGCGAACTCCTCATTGGAATTTCATCGTACAAGCTTCATATTTGGTCAGTGTCAACTACACACCTGGGCCATGTTAAATTGCGGAGCTTTGAGTTTTCGGGATACGGTGAGGCCGTGGCGCCACGGCGAATTTCGATGACTCGCCATGAAAATCTTATTGCCTCTCGTTCTGTCATACATTGTCCGACCTTGACCAAAGTGGACACATATGATGAGGCTCCACCCTGAACATATTTCAACTGCCATATTTGACATCAGGGACAGCGCCACCTAGTGGGAACAGGAAATGTCATGTTTTACACTTTGGGGTACAGTATTGTAATGGGTGACATCTGCAGCCTCAAATTTCTCCAGGAAAGCCTTAAGGAGTTGGTCTTGGGTTACAGAAAACTGTGAGTTTTCGCTGAAGGGTGTGACCCCAGCAGCATGGCGAACATTGAGGTCTCGCCATGAAGAAACAAATTAGTGTAACTCAATGAAATCCAATCTGATCAGTACCAGATTTTACAGGGATGATGTCAGACCCGCCCTGAACAGATTGATATGCCCATTGTCAGGAATACGTAGAGCGCCACCTAGTGGCACCAGGAAATGTCATGTCTTTCATTTTGTTGTACTGATTTTCACAGGTTCATCGTGGCCACCTCAAAAGCGGTGAATATCACCATCAGTCCCTCTTGATGCTTCAGTGAGAAAATTGTGACTATAAACTGAGCAGGCGCACCCTGGTGGCAGCGCAGTTCACCATGAAAGATGAAGTGGCTTTTGAGGGGCTTGGAAAGTTTAAAAAGTCTTGAAATTTGGCGCACACCTCTAATGTGATGAGGATTTGTTTTATATGTTCATTTTCCTTGAATAGCGCAAAATGGCTCCACAGCGCCCCCTACAAAATTTCAAAACAACAGCCCCTGCTCTGTGTTTTATGTATGAGTTTGAAACCTGGCAAGCTTATTGGAGATATCAAGATGTACAAAAAGTCTCTTGGAGCAATATCCCAAATCCAACAGGAAGTCAGCCATTTTAAAATTAATGTGTAAATTTGGCGACATTTTCCCCTCTTTTCAGGCCTCATACTTTGTGAACTCCTCCAAGGGATTTCATTAGATTTCGCGATCTCCTGTGTGTGGAATCTAAAGACCTTTGTGATGTTAAATTGCGAAGCTTTTACGTTCAGGGAAGCGGGGTGGTCATGGCGGCGCGTGGAGTTTCAATCACTCGCCAAAAAGCAGTAACCTGCTGTCGCTCAAAAACACAATGTCAATCTCTCCCAAAAGGTCGCAGGCGTGATGAGACTCGAGCTCGGAAATGTTTGTTATGCCATTTGTCAGTAATGGTTTAGCGCCACCTAGTGGGACGACTATAATAATGGTTGAATGAGATGAAATTTTAGCTGGTGGTTAAATGCATGAATTCCATCAATGTGACATCAGATCGGAGCGCTGGTTTTAGGTGTTGGGCTTGGCTGGCTGCGGCCCGGTGCGAGTGCGAGGGCCCTCATATCGCTGCTGCAGCTTTATTATTAGGGCCCGAGCACTGAGAGTCTGAAGGCCCTATTGTATCTGCTATCTGCTTATTATTATTATTATTATTATTATTATTATTATTATTATTCAGGCAAAACAAGGGCCTTTTGAGGGCTTTAACATGCTCGAAAACTCTTGGAATTTTGCACACATGCCAGGTCTGGTGAAAAATTTTGTATTTTAATGGTTTTACATATGAGCACTGGGAAATGGCTCTGTAGCGCCACCTATGCCTTGTTAAATGCAGCCCTACGAACACATCGTTTTAGCTACATGTATGAAATTTGGCACACATGTGTATCATGCCAAAGGCGAACAAAAAGTCTGTGGGACCATTGGCGCAAACCCAACAGGAAGTCCGCCATTTGGAAGTGAAGGTGACATTTTGGCTCTAATTTTGCCATTTCCATGCCTCGAACTTTTGCGAACTCCTCATTGGAATTTCATCGTACAAGCTTCATATTTGGTCAGTGTCAACTACACACCTGGGCCATGTTAAATTGCGGAGCTTTTGAGTTTTCGGGATACGGTGAGGCCGTGGCGCCACGGCGAATTCGATGACTCGCCATGAAAATCTTATTGCCTCTCGTTCTGTCATACATTGTCCGACCTTGACCAAAGTGGACACATATGATAAGGCTCCACCCTGAACATATTTCAACTGCCATATTTGACATCAGGGACAGCGCCACCTAGTGGGAACAGGAAATGTCATGTTTTACACTTTGGGGTACAGTATTGTAATGGGTGACATCTGCAGCCTCAAATTTCTCCAGGAAAGCCTTAAGGAGTTGGTCTTGGGTTACAGAGAAAACTGTGAGTTTTAAGCTGAAGGGTGTGACCCCAGCAGCATGGCGAACATTGAGGTCTCGCCATGAAGAAACAAATTAGTGTAACTCAATGAAATCCAATCTGATCAGTACCAGATTTTACAGGGATGATGTCAGACCCGCCCTGAACAGATTGATATGCCCATTGTCAGGAATACGTAGAGCGCCACCTAGTGGCACCAGGAAATGTCATGTCTTTCATTTTGTTGTACTGATTTTCACAGGTTCATCGTGGCCACCTCAAAAGCGGTGAGTATCACCATCAGTCCTTCATGATGCTTCTGTGCGAAAATTGTGACTTTAAACTGAGCAGGCGCACCCTGGTGGCAGCGCAGTTCACCATGAAAGATGAAGTGGCTTTTGAGGGGCTTGGAAATTTTAAAAAGTCTTGGAATTTGGCGCAAACCTCCAATGTGATGAGGGCTTTGTTGTTATGTGATCATTTTCCTTGAATAGTGCAAAATGGCTCCACAGCGCCCCCTACAAAATTTCAAAACATCAGCCCCTGCTCTGTGTTTTATTTATAAGTCTGAAACCTGGTAAGCTTATGGAGGATATCAAGATGTACAAAAAAGTCTCTTGGAGCAATATCCCAAATCCAACAGGAAGTCAGCCATTTTAAAATTAAGGTGTAATTTTAGCCACTTTTTCCCTCTTTTCAGGCCTCATACTTTGACGAACTCCTCCAAGGGATTTCATCAGATTAACCCGATCTCCTGTGTGTGGAATCTAAAGACCTTTGTGATGTTAAATTGCGAAGCTTTTACGTTCAGGGAAGCGGGGTGGCCATGGCGGCACGTGGAGTTTCAATCCCTCGCCAAAAAGCAGTAATCTGCTGTCACTCAAAAACACAATGTCCAATCTCTCCCAAAGTTCGCAGGCGTGATGAGACTCAAGGTCGGAAATGTTTGTTATGCCATTTGTCAGTAATGGTTAGGCGCCACCTAGTGGGACGACTATAATAATGGTTGAATGAGATGAAATTTTAGCTGGTGGTTAAATGCATGAATTCCATCAATGTGACATCAGATCGAGCGCTGGTTTTAGGTGTTGGGCTTGGCTCGGCGCGCGGGTGCGAGGGCCCTCATATCGCTTCTTGCAGCTTTTATTATTATTATTATTATTCAGGCAAAACAAGGGCGGCCTTTTGAGGCCTAAACATGCTCAAAAACTCATGAAATTGCACACATGCCAGGTCTGGTGAAAATTTTGTATTTTAATGGTTTTACACATGAGCCAGGGAAAATTGGCTCAGTGGCGCCACCTAGAAAAATTAAATGCAGCCCCGACATGGGTTTGAGCTACATGTATGAAATTTGGAACACATATCTATCATGACAAGGCGAACAAAAAGTCTATTATGGCCATGTCCTAAACCCAACAGGAAGTCCGCCATTTGGAAGTGAAGGTGACATTTTGGCTCTAATTTTGCCATTTCCATGCCTCGAACTTTTGCGAACTCCTCATTGGAATTTCATCGTACAAGCTTCATATTTGGTCAGTGTCAACTACACACCTGGGCCATGTTAAATTGCGGAGCTTTGAGTTTTCGGGATACGGTGAGGCCGTGGCGCCACGGCGAAATTCGATGACTCGCCATGAAAATCTTATTGCCTCTCGTTCTGTCATACATTGTCCGACCTTGACCAAAGTGGACACATATGATAAGGCTCCACCCTGAACATATTTCAACTGCCATATTTGACATCAGGGACAGCGCCACCTAGTGGGAACAGGAAATGTCATGTTTTACACTTTGGGGTACAGTATTGTAATGGGTGACATCTGCAGCCTCAAATTTCTCCAGGAAAGCCTTAAGGAGTTGGTCTTGGGTTACAGAAAACTGTGAGTTTTCGCTGAAGGGTGTGACCCCAGCAGCATGGCGAACATTGAGGTCTCGCCATGAAGAAACAAATTAGTGTAACTCAATGAAATCCAATCTGATCAGTACCAGATTTTACAGGGATGATGTCAGACCCGCCCTGAACAGATTGATATGCCCATTGTCAGGAATACGTAGAGCGCCACCTAGTGGCAACAGGAAATGTCATGTCTTTCATTTTGTTGTACTGATTTTCACAGGTTCATCGTGGCCACCTCAAAAGCGGTGAATATCACCATCAGTCCCTCTTGATGCTTCAGTGAGAAAATTGTGACTATAAACTGAGCAGGCGCACCCTGGTGGCAGCGCAGTTCACCATGAAGATGAAGTGGCTTTTGAGGGGCTTGAAAAGTTAAAAAGTCTTGAAATTTGGCGCACACCTCTAATGTGATGAGGATTTGTTTTTATATGTTCATTTTCCTTGAATAGCGCAAAATGGCTCCACAGCGCCCCCTACAAAATTTCAAAACAACAGCCCCTGCTCTGTGTTTTATGTATGAGTTTGAAACCTGGCAAGCTTATTGGAGATATCAAGATGTACAAAAAAAGTCTCTTGGAGCAATATCCCAAATCCAACAGGAAGTCAGCCATTTTAAAATTAATGTGTAAATTTGGCGACATTTTCCCCTCTTTTCAGGCCTCATACTTTGACGAACTCCTCCAAGGGATTTCATTAGATTTACGCGATCTCCTGTGTGTGGAATCTAAAGACCTTTGTGATGTTAAATTGCGAAGCTTTTACGTTCAGGGAAGCGGGGTGGTCATGGCGGCGCGTGGAGTTTCAATCACTCGCCAAAAAGCAGTAATCTGCTGTCGCTCAAAAACACAATGTCCAATCTCTCCCAAAGGTCGCAGGCGTGATGAGACTCGAGCTCGGAAATGTTTGTTATGCCATTTGTCAGTAATGGTTAGGCGCCACCTAGTGGGACGACTATAATAATGGTTGAATGAGATGAAATTTTAGCTGGTGGTTAAATGCATGAATTCCATCAATGTGACATCAGATCGGAGCGCTGGTTTTAGGTGTTGGGCTTGGCTCGGCGCGCGGGTGCGAGGGCCCTCATATCGCTGCTTGCAGCTTTAATTGGGGGCCGAGCACTGAGAGTGCGAAGGCCCTATTGTATCTGCTCCGTTTCTTATTATTGGGGCCCGAGCACTTGCAGTCGAAGGCCCTATTATATCTGCTCTGTTTCTTATTATTATTATTATTATTATTATTATTATTATTATTATTATGTGAAGATTATTATTATTATTATTATTATTATTATTATTATTATTATTTTTGGCAAATGAATCGGCCTTTTGAGGGCCTAAACATGCTCGAAAACTCATGAAATTTTGCACAGCGTCAGGTCTGGTGAAAATTTCGTATTTTAATGTCCGTGAGACATGTCCAGGGAAAATTGGCTCAGTAGCGCCACCTAGAAAAATGAAAAAGCGAGCCCCGAGATGGGTATGACCTACATGTATAAAACTGGAACACATATCTAACGTTCGGAGGCGCACATAAAAAGTCTATTATGGCCATGTCCTAAACCCAACAGGAAGTCCGCCATTTGGAAGTGAAGGTGACATTTTGGCTCTAATTTTGCCATTTCCATGCCTCGAACTTTTGCGAACTCCTCATTGGAATTTCATCGTACAAGCTTCATATTTGGTCAGTGTCAACTACACACCTGGGCCATGTTAAATTGCGGAGCTTTTGAGTTTTCGGGTTACTGTGAGGCCGTGGCGCCACGCGAATTCGATGACTCGCCATGAAAATCTTATTGCCTCTCGTTCTGTCATACATTGTCCGACCTTGACCAAAGTGGACACATATGATAAGGCTCCACCCTGAACATATTTCAACTGCCATATTTGACATCAGGGACAGCGCCACCTAGTGGGAACAGGAAATGTCATGTTTTACACTTTGGGGTACAGTATTGTAATGGGTGACATCTGCAGCCTCAAATTTCTCCAGGAAAGCCTTAAGGAGTTGGTCTTGGGTTACAGAGAAAACTGTGAGTTTTTCGCTGAAGGGTGTGACCCCAGCAGCATGGCGAACATTGAGGTCTCGCCATGAAGAAACAAATTAGTGTAACTCAATGAAATCCAATCTGATCAGTACCAGATTTTACAGGGATGATGTCAGACCCGCCCTGAACAGATTGATATGCCCATTGTCAGGAATACGTAGAGCGCCACCTAGTGGCACCAGGAAATGTCATGTCTTTCATTTTGTTGTACTGATTTTCACAGGTTCATCGTGGCCACCTCAAAAGCGGTGAATATCACCATCAGTCCCTCTTGATGCTTCAGTGAGAAAATTGTGACTATAAACTGAGCAGGCGCACCCTGGTGGCAGCGCAGTTCACCATGAAAGATGAAGTGGCTTTTGAGGGGCTTGAAAAGTTTAAAAAGTCTTGAAATTTGGCGCACACCTCTAATGTGATGAGGATTTCTTTTTATATGTTCATTTTCCTTGAACAGCGCAAAATGGCTCCACAGCGCCCCCTACAAAATTTCAAAACAACAGCCCCTGCTCTGTGTTTTATGTATGAGTTTGAAACCTGGCAAGCTTATTGGAGATATCAAGATGTACAAAAAAGTCTCTTGGAGCAATATCCCAAATCCAACAGGAAGTCAGCCATTTTAAAATTAATGTGTAAATTTGGCGACATTTTCCCCTCTTTTCAGGCCTCATACTTTTGTGAACTCCTCCAAGGGATTTCATTAGATTTACGCGATCTCCTGTGTGTGGAATCTAAAGACCTTTGTGATGTTAAATTGCGAAGCTTTTACGTTCAGGGAAGCGGGGTGGTCATGGCGGCACGTGGAGTTTCAATCACTCGCCAAAAAGCAGTAACCTGCTGTCGCTCAAAAACACAATGTCCAATCTCTCCCAAAGGTCGCAGGCGTGATGAGACTCGAGCTCGGAAATGTTTGTTATGCCATTTGTCAGTAATGGTTAGGCGCCACCTAGTGGGACGACTATAATAATGGTTGAATGAGATGAAATTTTAGCTGGTGGTTAAATGCATGAATTCCATCAATGTGACATCAGATCGGAGCGCTGGTTTTAGGTGTTGGGCTTGGCTCGGCGCGGCCGGGTGCGAGGGCCCTCATATCGCTGCTTGCAGCTTTAAGTGCGAGGCCCTATATCTGCTCTGCTCTTGCAGCTTATTATTATTATTATTATTGGGGCCCGAGCACACTGAGAGTGCGAAGGCCCTATTGTATCTGCTCTGTTTCTTATTATGGGGCCCGAGCACAAAAGTGCGAAGGCCCTATTGTATCTGCTCTGTTTCTTATTATTATTATTATTATTATTATTATTATTATTATTATTATTATTATTATTATTATTATTTCGGCAAATGAATCGGCCTTTTGAGGGCCTAAACATGCTCGAAAACTCATGAAATTTTGCAGGCAGCGTCAGGTCTGGTGAAAATTACGTATTTTAATGTCCGTAGACATGTCCAGGGAAAATTGGCTCAGTAGCGCCACCTAGAAAAATGAAAGCGCGAGCCCCGAGATGGGTATGACCTACATGTATAAAACTCGGAACACATATCTAGCGTTCGGGAGGAGGCACACAAAAAGTCTATTATGGCCATGTCCTAAACCCAACAGGAAGTCCGCCATTTGGAAGTGAAGGTGACATTTTGGCTCTAATTTTGCCATTTCCATGCCTCGAACTTTTGCGAACTCCTCATTGGAATTTCATCGTACAAGCTTCATATTTGGTCAGTGTCAACTACACACCTGGGCCATGTTAAATTGCGGAGCTTTTGAGTTTTCGGGTTACTGTGAGGCCGTGGCGCCACGGCGAATTTCGACTTCGCCATGAAAATCTTATTGCCTCTCGTTCTGTCATACATTGTCCGACCTTGACCAAAGTGGACACATATGATAAGGCTCCACCCTGAACATATTTCAACTGCCATATTTGACACCAGGGACAGCGCCACCTAGTGGGAACAGGAAATGTCATGTTTTACACTTTGGGGTACAGTATTGTAATGGGTGACATCTGCAGCCTCAAATTTCTCCAGGAAAGCCTTAAGGAGTTGGTCTTGGGTTACAGAGAAAACTGTGAGTTTTCGCTGAAGGTGTGACCCCAGCAGCATGGCGAACATTGAGGTCTCGCCATGAAGAAACAAATTAGTGTAACTCAATGAAATCCAATCTGATCAGTACCACATTTTACAGGGATGATGTCAGACCCGCCCTGAACAGATTGATATGCCCATTGTCAGGAATACGTAGAGCGCCACCTAGTGGCACCAGGAAATGTCATGTCTTTCATTTTGTTGTACTGATTTTCACAGGTTCATCGTGGCCACCTCAAAAGCGGTGAATATCACCATCAGTCCCTCTTGATGCTTCAGTGAGAAAATTGTGACTATAAACTGAGCAGGCGCACCCTGGTGGCAGCGCAGTTCACCATGAAAGATGAAGTGGCTTTTGAGGGGCTTGAAAAGTTTAAAAAGTCTTGAAATTTGGCGCACACCTCTAATGTGATGAGGATTTCTTTTTATATGTTCATTTTCCTTGAACAGCGCAAAATGGCTCCACAGCGCCCCTACAAAATTTCAAAACAACAGCCCCTGCTCTGTGTTTTATGTATGAGTTTGAAACCTGGCAAGCTTATTGGAGATATCAAGATGTACAAAAAGTCTCTTGGAGCAATATCCCAAATCCAACAGGAAGTCAGCCATTTTAAAATTAATGTGTAAATTTGGCGACATTTTCCCCTCTTTTCAGGCCTCATACTTTTGTGAACTCCTCCAAGGGATTTCATTAGATTTCTGCGATCTCCTGTGTGTGGAATCTAAAGACCTTTGTGATGTTAATTGCGAAGCTTTTACGTTCAGGGAAGCGGGGTGGTCATGGCGGCGCGTGGAGTTTCAATCACTCGCCAAAAAGCAGTAACCTGCTGTCGCTCAAAAACACAATGTCCAATCTCTCCCAAAGTTCGCAGGCGTGATGAGACTCGAGCTCGGAAATGTTTGTTATGCCATTTGTCAGTAATGGTTAGGCGCCACCTAGTGGGACGACTATAATAATGGTTGAATGAGATGAAATTTTAGCTGGTGGTTAAATGCATGAATTCCATCAATGTGACATCAGATCGGAGCGCTGGTTTTAGGTGTTGGGCTTGGCTCGCCGCGCCGGGAGTGCGAGGCCCTCATATCTCTGCTTGCAGCTTTAATTGGGCCCGAGCACAAAAGTCTGCTGAAGCCCGAGCCCTTCTTATCTGCTCTGCTTTGTATTATTATTATTATTATTATTATTATTATTATTATTATTATTATTATTATTATTATTATTATTATTATTATTATTATTTCGGCAAATGAATCGGCCTTTTGAGGGCCTAAACATGCTCGAAAACTCATGAAATTTTGCAGGCATGCGTCAGGTCTGGTGAAAATTTACGTATTTTAATGTCCGTGAGACATGTCCAGGGAAAATTGGCTCAGTAGCGCCACCTAGAAAAATGAAAGCGCGAGCCCCGAGATGGGTATGACCTACATGTATAAAACTCGGAACACATATCTAACGTTCGGAGGCGCACAAAAAGTCTATTATGGCCATGTCCTAAACCCAACAGGAAGTCCGCCATTTGGAAGTGAAGGTGACATTTTGGCTCTAATTTTGCCATTTCCATGCCTCGAACTTTTGCGAACTCCTCATTGGAATTTCATCGTACAAGCTTCATATTTGGTCAGTGTCAACTACACACCTGGGCCATGTTAAATTGCGGAGCTTTTGAGTTTTCGGGTTACTGTGAGGCCGTGGCGCCCACGGCGAATTTCGATGACTCGCCATGAAAATCTTATTGCCTCTCGTTCTGTCATACATTGTCCGACCTTGACCAAAGTGGACACATATGATAAGGCTCCACCCTGAACATATTTCAACTGCCATATTTGACATCAGGGACAGCGCCACCTAGTGGGAACAGGAAATGTCATGTTTTACACTTTGGGGTACAGTATTGTAATGGGTGACATCTGCAGCCTCAAATTTCTCCAGGAAAGCCTTAAGGAGTTGGTCTTGGGTTACAGAGAAAACTGTGAGTTTTAAGCTGAAGGGTGTGACCCCAGCAGCATGGCGAACATTGAGGTCTCGCCATGAAGAAACAAATTAGTGTAACTCAATGAAATCCAATGTGATCAGTACCAGATTTTACAGGGATGATGTCAGACCCGCCCTGAACAGATTGATATGCCCATTGTCAGGAATACGTAGAGCGCCACCTAGTGGCACCAGGAAATGTCATGTCTTTCATTTTGTTGTACTGATTTTCACAGGTTCATCGTGGCCACCTCAAAAGCGGTGAATATCACCATCAGTCCCTCTTGATGCTTCAGTGAGAAAATTGTGACTATAAACTGAGCAGGCGCACCCTGGTGGCAGCGCAGTTCACCATGAAAGATGAAGTGGCTTTTGAGGGGCTTGAAAAGTTTAAAAAGTCTTGAAATTTGGCGCACACCTCTAATGTGATGAGGATTTCTTTTTATATGTTCATTTTCCTTGAACAGCGCAAAATGGCTCCACAGCGCCCCCTACAAAATTTCAAAACAACAGCCCCTGCTCTGTGTTTTATGTATGAGTTTGAAACCTGGCAAGCTTATTGGAGATATCAAGATGTACAAAAAAGTCTCTTGGAGCAATATCCCAAATCCAACAGGAAGTCAGCCATTTTAAAATTAATGTGTAAATTTGGCGACATTTTCCCCTCTTTTCAGGCCTCATACTTTGTGAACTCCTCCAAGGGATTTCATTAGATTTCTGCGATCTCTGTGTGTGGAATCTAAAGACCTTTGTGATGTTAAATTGCGAAGCTTTTACGTTCAGGGAAGCGGGGTGGTCATGGCGGCACGTGGAGTTTCAATCACTCGCCAAAAAGCAGTAACCTGCTGTCGCTCAAAAACACAATGTCCAATCTCTCCCAAAGGTCGCAGGCGTGATGAGACTCGAGCTCGGAAATGTTTGTTATGCCATTTGTCAGTAATGGTTAGGCGCCACCTAGTGGGACGACTATAATAATGGTTGAATGAGATGAAATTTTAGCTGGTGGTTAAATGCATGAATTCCATCAATGTGACATCAGATCGGAGCGCTGGTTTTAGGTGTTGGGCTTGGCTCGACGCGCCGGGGTGCGAGGGCCCTCATATCGCTGCTTGCAGCTTTAATTGGGCCCGAGCACCGAGAGCGAAGGCCCTATTGTATCTGCTCCGTTTCTTATTATTATTATTATTATGGGGCCCGAGCACCGAGAGTGCGAAGGCCCTATTGTATCTCTGCTCCGTTTCTTCTTATTATTAGGGCCCGAGCATTGCGAAGGCCCTATTATATCTGCTCTGTTTCTTATTATTATTATTATTATTATTATTATTATTATTATTATTATTATTATTATTATTATTTCGGCAAATGAATCGGCCTTTTGAGGGGCTAAACATGCTCGAAAACTCATGAAATTTTGCACACAGCGTCAGGTCTGGTGAAAATTTTACGTATTTTAATGTCCGTAGACATGTCCAGGGAAAATTGGCTCAGTAGCGCCACCTAGAAAAATGATGAAAGCGAGCCCCGAGATGGGTATGACCTACATGTATAAAACTCGGAACACATATCTAGCGTTCGGAGGCGCACACAAAAAGTCTATTATGGCCATGTCCTAAACCCAACAGGAAGTCCGCCATTTGGAAGTGAAGGTGACATTTTGGCTCTAATTTTGCCATTTCCATGCCTCGAACTTTTGCGAACTCCTCATTGGAATTTCATCGTACAAGCTTCATATTTGGTCAGTGTCAACTACACACCTGGCCCATTAAATTGCGGAGCTTTTGAGTTTTCGGGTTACTGTGAGGCCGTGGCGCCACGGCGAATTTCGATGACTCGCCATGAAAATCTTATTGCCTCTCGTTCTGTCATACATTGTCCGACCTTGACCAAAGTGGACACATATGATAAGGCTCCACCCTGAACATATTTCAACTGCCATATTTGACACCAGGGACAGCGCCACCTAGTGGGAACAGGAAATGTCATGTTTTACACTTTGGGGTACAGTATTGTAATGGGTGACATCTGCAGCCTCAAATTTCTCCAGGAAAGCCTTAAGGAGTTGGTCTTGGGTTACAGAAAACTGTGAGTTTTCGCTGAAGGTGTGACCCCAGCAGCATGGCGAACATTGAGGTCTCGCCATGAAGAAACAAATTAGTGTAACTCAATGAAATCCAATCTGATCAGTACCAGATTTTACAGGGATGATGTCAGACCCGCCCTGAACAGATTGATATGCCCATTGTCAGGAATACGTAGAGCGCCACCTAGTGGCACCAGGAAATGTCATGTCTTTCATTTTGTTGTACTGATTTTCACAGGTTCATCGTGGCCACCTCAAAAGCGGTGAATATCACCATCAGTCCCTCTTGATGCTTCAGTGAGAAAATTGTGACTATAAACTGAGCAGGCGCACCCTGGTGGCAGCGCAGTTCACCATGAAAGATGAAGTGGCTTTTGAGGGGCTTGAAAAGTTTAAAAAGTCTTGAAATTTGGCGCACACCTCTAATGTGATGAGGATTTCTTTTTATATGTTCATTTTCCTTGAACAGCGCAAAATGGCTCCACAGCGCCCCCTACAAAATTTCAAAACAACAGCCCCTGCTCTGTGTTTTATGTATGAGTTTGAAACCTGGCAAGCTTATTGGAGATATCAAGATGTACAAAAAGTCTCTTGGAGCAATATCCCAAATCCAACAGGAAGTCAGCCATTTTAAAATTAATGTGTAAATTTGGCGACATTTTCCCCTCTTTTCAGGCCTCATACTTTGTGAACTCCTCCAAGGGATTTCATTAGATTTCTGCGATCTCCTGTGTGTGGAATCTAAAGACCTTTGTGATGTTAAATTGCGAAGCTTTTACGTTCAGGAAGCGGGGTGGTCATGGCGGCGCGTGGAGTTTCAATCACTCGCCAAAAAGCAGTAACCTGCTGTCGCTCAAAAACACAATGTCCAATCTCTCCCAAAGGTCGCAGGCGTGATGAGACTCGAGCTCGGAAATGTTTGTTATGCCATTTGTCAGTAATGGTTAGGCGCCACCTAGTGGGACGACTATAATAATGGTTGAATGAGATGAAATTTTAGCTGGTGGTTAAATGCATGAATTCCATCAATGTGACATCAGATCGGAGCGCTGGTTTTAGGTGTTGGGCTTGGCTCGGCGCGCGGGGTGCGAGGGCCCTCATATCGCTTCTTGCAGCTTTAATTATTATTATTATTATTATTCAGGCAAAACAAGGGCCTTTTGAGGGCTTTAACATGCTCGAAAACTCATGAAATTTTGCACACATGCCAGGTCTGGTGAAAAATTTCGTATTTTAATGGTTTTACATATGAGCACTGGGAAATGGCTCTGTGGCGCCACCTATGCCTTGTTAAATGCAGCCCTACGACCACATCGTTTGGAGCTACATGTATGAAATCTGGCACACATGTGTATCATGCCGAGACAAACAAAAAGTCTGTGGGACCATATGGCGCAAACCCAACAGGAAGTCCGCCATTTTAAGTGAAGGTGACATTTTGGCTCTAATTTTGCCATTTCCATGCCTCGAACTTTTGCGAACTCCTCATTGGAATTTCATCGTACAAGCTTCATATTTGGTCAGTGTCAACTACACACCTGGGCCATGTTAAATTGCGGAGCTTTTGAGTTTTCGGGATACGGTGAGGCCGTGGCGCCCGGCAATTTCGATGACTCGCCATGAAAATCTTATTGCCTCTCGTTCTGTCATACATTGTCCGACCTTGACCAAAGTGGACACATATGATAAGGCTCCACCCTGAACATATTTCAACTGCCATATTTGACATCAGGTACAGCGCCACCTAGTGGGAACAGGAAATGTCATGTTTTACACTTTGGGGTACAGTATTGTAATGGGTGACATCTGCAGCCTCAAATTTCTCCAGGAAAGCCTTAAGGAGTTGGTCTTGGGTTACAGAGAAAACTGTGAGTTTTCGCTGAAGGTGTGACCCCAGCAGCATGGCGAACATTGAGGTCTCGCCATGAAGAAACAAATTAGTGTAACTCAATGAAATCCAATCTGATCAGTACCAGATTTTACAGGGATGATGTCAGACCCGCCCTGAACAGATTGATATGCCCATTGTCAGGAATACGTAGAGCGCCACCTAGTGGCACCAGGAAATGTCATGTCTTTCATTTTGTTGTACTGATTTTCACAGGTTCATCGTGGCCACCTCAAAAGCGGTGAGTATCACCATCAGTCCCTCATGATGCTTCTGTGCGAAAATTGTGACTTTAAACTGAGCAGGCGCACCCTGGTGGCAGCGCAGTTCACCATGAAAGATGAAGTGGCTTTTGAGGGGCTTGGAAAGTTTAAAAAGTCTTGAAATTTGGCCCACACCTCCAATGTGATGAGGGCTTTCTTGTTATGTGATCATTTTCCTTGAATAGTGCAAAATGGCTCCACAGCGCCCCCTACAAAATTTCAAAACATCAGCCCCTGCTCTGTGTTTTATTTATAAGTCTGAAACCTGGTAAGCTTATGGAGGATATCAAGATGTGTACAAAAAAGTCTCTTGGAGCAATATCCCAAATCCAACAGGAAGTCAGCCATTTTAAAATTAATGTGTAATTTTAGCCACTTTTTTGCCTCTTTTCAGGCCTCATACTTTGACGAACTCCTCCAAGGATTTCATCAGATTAACCCGATCTCCTGTGTGTGGAATCTAAAGACCTTTGTGATGTTAAATTGCGAAGCTTTTACGTTCAGGGAAGCGGGGTGGTCATGGCGGCACGTGGAGTTTCAATCCCTCGCCAAAAAGCAGTAATCTGCTGTCACTCAAAAACACAATGTCCAATCTCTCCCAAAGTTCGCAGGCGTGATGAGACTCAAGGTCGGAAATGTTTGTTATGCCATTTGTCAGTAATGGTTAGGCGCCACCTAGTGGGACGACTATAATAATGATTGAATGAGATGAAATGTTAGCTGGTGGTTAAATGCATGAATTCCATCAATGTGACATCAGATCGGACGTGCTGGTTGTAGGTGTTGGGCGTGGCCCGGCGTGCGGTGCGAGGGCCCTCATAACGCTGCTTGCAGCTTTAATTAGGGCCCGAGCACGAGAGTGCGAAGGCCCTATTGTATCTGCTCTGTTTTTATTATCGCTGAAGGCCCTTGCAGCGTTTATTATTATTATTATTATTATTATTATTATTATTATTATTATTATTATTCAGGCAAAAGAAGGGCCTTTTGAGGGCTTTAACATGCTCGAAAACTCTTGAAATTTTGCACATGTCAGGTCTGGTGAAAAATTTTGTATTTTAATGGTTTACACATGAGCACAGGGAAAAATGGCTCTGTAGCGCCACCTATGCCTTGTTAAATGCATGAGAACACATCGGTTTAGCTACATGTATGAAAACTGGAACACATATGTATCATTCCAAGGCGAACAAAAAGTCTATGGGATGGCCATGTCCTAAACCCAACAGGAAGTCCGCCATTTGGAAGTGAAGGTGACATTTTGGCTCTAATTTTGCCATTTCCATGCCTCGAACTTTTGCGAACTCCTCATTGGAATTTCATCGTACAAGCTTCATATTTGGTCAGTGTCAACTACACACCTGGGCCATGTTAAATTGCGGAGCTTTTGAGTTTTCGGGATACTGTGAGGCCGTGGCGCCACGGGTAATTTCGATGACTCGCCATGAAAATCTTATTGCCTCTCGTTCTGTCATACATTGTCCGACCTTGACCAAAGTGGACACATATGATAAGGCTCCACCCTGAACATATTTCAACTGCCATATTTGACATCAGGGACAGCGCCACCTAGTGGGAACAGGAAATGTCATGTTTTACACTTTGGGGTACAGTATTGTAATGGGTGACATCTGCAGCCTCAAATTTCTCCAGGAAAGCCTTAAGGAGTTGGTCTTGGGTTACAGAGAAAACTGTGAGTTTTAAGCTGAAGGGTGTGACCCCAGCAGCATGGCGAACATTGAGGTCTCGCCATGAAGAAACAAATTAGTGTAACTCAATGAAATCCAATCTGATCAGTACCAGATTTTACAGGGATGATGTCAGACCCGCCCTGAACAGATTGATATGCCCATTGTCAGGAATACGTAGAGCGCCACCTAGTGGCACCAGGAAATGTCATGTCTTTCATTTTGTTGTACTGATTTTCACAGGTTCATCGTGGCCACCTCAAAAGCGGTGAATATCACCATCAGTCCCTCTTGATGCTTCAGTGAGAAAATTGTGACTATAAACTGAGCAGGCGCACCCTGGTGGCAGCGCAGTTCACCATGAAAGATGAAGTGGCTTTTGAGGGGCTTGAAAAGTTTAAAAGTCTTGAAATTTGGCGCACACCTCTAATGTGATGAGGATTTCTTTTTATATGTTCATTTTCCTTGAACAGCGCAAAATGGCTCCACAGCGCCCCCTACAAAATTTCAAAACAACAGCCCCTGCTCTGTGTTTTATGTATGAGTTTGAAACCTGGCAAGCTTATTGGAGATATCAAGATGTACAAAAAAGTCTCTTGGAGCAATATCCCAAATCCAACAGGAAGTCAGCCATTTAAAATTAATGTGTAAATTTGGCGACATTTTCCCCTCTTTTCAGGCCTCATACTTTGTGAACTCCTCCAAGGGATTTCATTAGATTTGCGATCTCCTGTGTGTGGAATCTAAAGACCTTTGTGATGTTAAATTGCGAAGCTTTTACGTTCAGGGAAGCGGGGTGGTCATGGCGCGTGGAGTTTCAATCACTTCGCCAAAAAGCAGTAACCTGCTGTCGCTCAAAAACACAATGTCCAATCTCTCCCAAAGGTAGCAGGCGTGATGAGACTCGAGCTCGGAAATGTTTGTTATGCCATTTGTCAGTAATGGTTAGGCGCCACCTAGTGGGACGACTATAATAATGGTTGAATGAGATGAAATTTTAGCTGGTGGTTAAATGCATGAATTCCATCAATGTGACATCAGATCGGAGCGCTGGTTTTAGGTGTTGGGCTTGGCTCGGCGCGCCCGGAGTGCGAGGGCCCTCATATCGCTGCTTGCAGCTTTATTATTATTATTATTATTATTTTTCAGGCAAATGAAGGGCCTTTTGAGGGCTTTAACATGCTCAAAAACTCATGAAATTTTGCACACATGCCAGGTCTGGTGAAAAATTTTGTATTTTAATGGTTTTACATATGAGCACTGGGAAATGGCTCTAGGCGCCACCTATGCCTTGTTAAATGCAGCCCTACGAACACATCGTTTGAGCTACATGTATGAAATTTGGCACACATGTGTATCATGCCAAGACGAACAAAAAGTCAGTGGGACCATTGATGCAAACCCAACAGGAAGTCCGCCATTTGGAAGTGAAGGTGACATTTTGGCTCTAATTTTGCCATTTCCATGCCTCGAACTTTTGCGAACTCCTCATTGGAATTTCATCGTACAAGCTTCATATTTGGTCAGTGTCAACTACACACCTGGGCCATGTTAAATTGCGGAGCTTTGAGTTTTCGGGATACGGTGAGGCCGTGGCGCCACGGCGGAATTTCGATGACTCGCCATGAAAATCTTATTGCCTCTCGTTCTGTCATACATTGTCCGACCTTGACCAAAGTGGACACATATGATAAGGCTCCACCCTGAACATATTTCAACTGCCATATTTGACATCAGGGACAGCGCCACCTAGTGGGAACAGGAAATGTCATGTTTTACACTTTGGGGTACAGTATTGTAATGGGTGACATCTGCAGCCTCAAATTTCTCCAGGAAAGCCTTAAGGAGTTGGTCTTGGGTTACAGAAAACTGTGAGTTTTTTCGCTGAAGGGTGTGACCCCAGCAGCATGGCGAACATTGAGGTCTCGCCATGAAGAAACAAATTAGTGTAACTCAATGAAATCCAATCTGATCAGTACCAGATTTTACAGGGATGATGTCAGACCCGCCCTGAACAGATTGATATGCCCATTGTCAGGAATACGTAGAGCGCCACCTAGTGGCACCAGGAAATGTCATGTCTTTCATTTTGTTGTACTGATTTTCACAGGTTCATCGTGGCCACCTCAAAAGCGGTGAGTATCACCATCAGTCCTTCATGATGCTTCTGTGCGAAAATTGTGACTTTAAACTGAGCAGGCGCACCCTGGTGGCAGCAGTTCACCATGAAAGATGAAGTGGCTTTTGAGGGGCTTGGAAATTTTAAAAAGTCTTGAAATTTGGCCCAAACCTCCAATGTGATGAGGGCTTTTGTTGTTATGTGATCATTTTCCTTGAATAGTGCAAAATGGCTCCACAGCGCCCCCTACAAAATTTCAAAACATCAGCCCCTGCTCTGTGTTTTATTTATAAGTCTGAAACCTGGTAAGCTTATGGAGGATATCAAGATGTACAAAAAAGTCTCTTGGAGCAATATCCCAAATCCAACAGGAAGTCAGCCATTTTAAAATTAATGTGTAATTTTAGCCACTTTTTCCCCTCTTTTCAGGCCTCATACTTTGACGAACTCCTCCAAGGGATTTCATCAGATTAACCCGATCTCCTGTGTGTGGAATCTAAAGACCTTTGTGATGTTAAATTGCGAAGCTTTTACGTTCAGGGAAGCGGGGTGGCCATGGCGGCGCGTGGAGTTTCAATCCCTCGCCAAAAAGCAGTAATCTGCTGTCACTCAAAAACACAATGTCAATCTCTCCCAAAGTTTGCAGGCGTGATGAGACTCAAGGTCGGAAATGTTTGTTATCCCATTTGTCAGTAATGGTTAGGCGCCACCTAGTGGGACGACTATAATAATGATTGAATGAGATGAATCGTTAGCTGGTGGTTCTAGGCATGAATTCCATCAATGTGACATCAGATCGGACGTGCTGGTTGTAGGTGTTGGGCGTGGCCCGGCGTGCGGGAGTGCGAGGGCCCTCATGCTCGCTGCTTGCAGCTTTTAATTGCTGCTCTGCAGTTTTTAATTATTATTATTATTATTATTAGGCAAAATTATTAAGGGCTTTTTGAGGGCTTTAACATGCTCAAAACTCTTGAAAAATTTTGCACACATGTCAGGTCTGGTGAAAATTTTGTATTTTAATGGTTTTACACATGAGCACTGGGAAATGGCTCTGTAGCGCCACCTATGCCTTGTTAAATGCAGCCCCGAGACATCGTTTGAGCTACATGTATAAAAATCTGGAACACATATGTATCACGTTCGGAGGCGAACACAAAAAGTCTATATGGCCATTGTCCTAAACCCAACAGGAAGTCCGCCATTTGGAAGTGAAGGTGACATTTTGGCTCTAATTTTGCCATTTCCATGCCTCGAACTTTTGCGAACTCCTCATTGGAATTTCATCGTACAAGCTTCATATTTGGTCAGTGTCAACTACACACCTGGGCCATGTTAAATTGCGGAGCTTTGAGTTTTCGGGTTACGGTGAGGCCGTGGCGCCACGGCGAATTCGATGACTTCGCCATGAAAATCTTATTGCCTCTCGTTCTGTCATACATTGTCCGACCTTGACCAAAGTGGACACATATGATAAGGCTCCACCCTGAACATATTTCAACTGCCATATTTGACATCAGGGACAGCGCCACCTAGTGGGAACAGGAAATGTCATGTTTTACACTTTGGGGTACAGTATTGTAATGGGTGACATCTGCAGCCTCAAATTTCTCCAGGAAAGCCTTAAGGAGTTGGTCTTGGGTTACAGAAAACTGTGAGTTTTTCGCTGAAGGTGTGACCCCAGCAGCATGGCGAACATTGAGGTCTCGCCATGAAGAAACAAATTAGTGTAACTCAATGAAATCCAATCTGATCAGTACCAGATTTTACAGGGATGATGTCAGACCCGCCCTGAACAGATTGATATGCCCATTGTCAGGAATACGTAGAGCGCCACCTAGTGGCACCAGGAAATGTCATGTCTTTCATTTTGTTGTACTGATTTTCACAGGTTCATCGTGGCCACCTCAAAAGCGGTGAATATCACCATCAGTCCCTCTTGATGCTTCAGTGAGAAAATTGTGACTATAAACTGAGCAGGCGCACCCTGGTGGCAGCGCAGTTCACCATGAAAGATGAAGTGGCTTTTGAGGGGCTTGAAAAGTTTAAAAAGTCTTGAAATTTGGCGCACACCTCTAATGTGATGAGGATTTCTTTTATATGTTCATTTTCCTTGAACAGCGCAAAATGGCTCCACAGCGCCCCCTACAAAATTTCAAAACAACAGCCCCTGCTCTGTGTTTTATGTATGAGTTTGAAACCTGGCAAGCTTATTGGAGATATCAAGATGTACAAAAAAGTCTCTTGGAGCAATATCCCAAATCCAACAGGAAGTCAGCCATTTTAAAATTAATGTGTAAATTTGGCGACATTTTCCCCTCTTTTCAGGCCTCATACTTTTGACGAACTCCTCCAAGGGATTTCATTAGATTCTGCGATCTCCTGTGTGTGGAATCTAAAGACCTTTGTGATGTTAAATTGCGAAGCTTTTACGTTCAGGGAAGCGGGGTGGTCATGGCGGCACGTGGAGTTTCAATCACTCGCCAAAAAGCAGTAACCTGCTGTCGCTCAAAAACACAATGTCAATCTCTCCCAAAGGTCGCAGGCGTGATGAGACTCGAGCTCGGAAATGTTTGTTATGCCATTTGTCAGTAATGGTTAGGCGCCACCTAGTGGGACGACTATAATAATGGTTGAATGAGATGAAATTTTAGCTGGTGGTTAAATGCATGAATTCCATCAATGTGACATCAGATCGGAGCGCTGGTTTTAGGTGTTGGGGCTTGGCTCGGCGGGAAGTGCGAGGGCCCTCATATCGCTTCTTGCAGCTTTAATTATTATTATTATTATTATTCAGGCAAAGAAGGGCCTTTTGAGGGCTTTAACATGCTCGAAAACTCTTGGAATTTTGCACACATGCCAGGTCTGGTGAAAAATTTTGTATTTTAATGGTTTTACATATGAGCACTGGGGAAATGGCTCTGTAGCGCCACCTATGCCTTGTTAAATGCAGCCCTCTGAACACATCGTTTTAGCTACATGTATGAAATTTGGCACACATGTGTATCATGCCAAGACGAACAAAAAGTCAGTGGGACCATTGGCGCTAAACCCAACAGGAAGTCCGCCATTTGGAAGTGAAGGTGACATTTTGGCTCTAATTTTGCCATTTCCATGCCTCGAACTTTTGCGAACTCCTCATTGGAATTTCATTGTACAAGCTTCATATTTGGTCAGTGTCAACTACACACCTGGGCCATGTTAAATTGCGGAGCTTTTGAGTTTCGGGATACGGTGAGGCCGTGGGCGCCATGCGCGAATTTCGATGACTCGCCATGAAAATCTTATTGCCTCTCGTTCTGTCATACATTGTCCGACCTTGACCAAAGTGGACACATATGATAAGGCTCCACCCTGAACATATTTCAACTGCCATATTTGACATCAGGGACAGCGCCACCTAGTGGGAACAGGAAATGTCATGTTTTACACTTTGGGGTACAGTATTGTAATGGGTGACATCTGCAGCCTCAAATTTCTCCAGGAAAGCCTTAAGGAGTTGGTCTTGGGTTACAGTGAAAACTGTGAGTTTTCGCTGAAGGGTGTGACCCCAGCAGCATGGCGATTATTGATGTCTCGCCATGAAGAAACAAATTAGTATAACTCAATGAAATCAGTCTGATCAGTACCAGACTTTACAGGGATGATGTCAGACCCGCCCTGAACAGATTGATGTGCCCATTGTCAGGAATACGTAGAGCGCCACCTAGTGGCACCAGGAAATGTCATGTCTTTCATTTTGTTGTACTGATTTTCACAGGTTCATCGTGGCCACCTCAAAAGCGGTGAATATCACCATCAGTCCCTCATGATGCTTCAGTGAGAAAATTGTGACTTTAAACTGAGCAGGCGCACCCTGGTGGCAGCGCAGTTCACCATGAAAGATGAAGTGGCTTTTGAGGGGCTTGGAAAGTTTAAAAAGTCTTGAAATTTGGCGCACACCTCCAATGTGATGAGTGCTTTCTTGTTATGTCATCATTTTCTTTGAATAGCGCAAAATGGCTCCACAGCGCCCCTACAAAATTTCAAAACAACAGCCCCTGCTCTGTGTTTTATGTATGAGTCTGAAACCTGGCAAGCTTATGGGAGATATCAAGATGTACAAAAAAGTCTCTTGGAGCAATATCCCAAATCCAACAGGAAGTCAGCCATTTTAAAATTAATGTGTAAATTTGGCGACATTTCCCCTCTTTTCAGGCCTCATTCTTTGTGAACTCCTCCAAGGCATTTCATCAGATTTACCACGATCTCCTGTGTGTGGAATCTAAAGACCTTTGTGATGTTAAATTGCGAAGCTTTTACGTTCAGGGAAGCGGGGTGGTCATGGCGGCACGTGGAGTTTCAATCACTCGCCAAAAAGCAGTAATCTGCTGTCACTCAAAAACACAATGTCAATCTCTCCCAAAGGTCGCATGGCGTGATGAGACTCGAGCTCGGAAATGTTTGTTATGCCATTTGTCAGTAATGGTTAGAGCGCCACCTAGTGGGACGACTATAATAATGATTGAATGAGATGAAATGTTAGCTGGTGGTTAAATGCATGAATTCCATCAATGTGACATCAGATCGGAGCGCTGGTTTTAGGTGTTTCAGCTTGGCTCGCCGTGCTGCGAGGGCCCTCATATCGGTGCGAGGGCACCTCATATCTGCTCGCTGCTTATTATTTAATTATTATTATTATTATTATTATTATTATTATTATTATTATTATTATTCGGCAAATGAATCGGCCTTTTGAGGGCCTAAACATGCTCGAAAACTCATGAAATTTTGCAGGCAGCGTCAGGTCTGGTGAAAATTTACGTATTTTAATGTCCGTTAGACATGTCCAGGGAAAATTGGCTCAGCGCGCCACCTAGAAAAATGAAAGCGCGAGCCCCGAGATGGGTATGACCTACATGTATAAAACTGGAACACATATCTAGCGTTCGAGGCGCACAAAAAAGTCTATTATGGCCATGTCCTAAACCCAACAGGAAGTCCGCCATTTGGAAGTGAAGGTGACATTTTGGCTCTAATTTTGCCATTTCCATGCCTCGAACTTTTGCGAACTCCTCATTGGAATTTCATCGTACAAGCTTCATATTTGGTCAGTGTCAACTACACACCTGGGCCATGTTAAATTGCGGAGCTTTGAGTTTTCGGGTTACTGTGAGGCCGTGGCGCCACGGCGAATTCGATGACTCGCCATGAAAATCTTATTGCCTCTCGTTCTGTCATACATTGTCCGACCTTGACCAAAGTGGACACATATGATAAGGCTCCACCCTGAACATATTTCAACTGCCATATTTGACACCAGGGACAGCGCCACCTAGTGGGAACAGGAAATGTCATGTTTTACACTTTGGGGTACAGTATTGTAATGGGTGACATCTGCAGCCTCAAATTTCTCCAGGAAAGCCTTAAGGAGTTGGTCTTGGGTTACAGAGAAAACTGTGAGTTTTCGCTGAAGGGTGTGACCCCAGCAGCATGGCGAACATTGAGGTCTCGCCATGAAGAAACAAATTAGTGTAACTCAATGAAATCCAATCTGATCAGTACCAGATTTTACAGGGATGATGTCAGACCCGCCCTGAACAGATTGATATGCCCATTGTCAGGAATACGTAGAGCGCCACCTAGTGGCACCAGGAAATGTCATGTCTTTCATTTTGTTGTACTGATTTTCACAGGTTCATCGTGGCCACCTCAAAAGCGGTGAATATCACCATCAGTCCCTCTTGATGCTTCAGTGAGAAAATTGTGACTATAAACTGAGCGGCGCACCCTGGTGGCAGCGCAGTTCACCATGAAAGATGAAGTGGCTTTTGAGGGGCTTGAAAAGTTTAAAAGTCTTGAAATTTGGCGCACACCTCTAATGTGATGAGGATTTCTTTTTATATGTTCATTTTCCTTGAACAGCGCAAAATGGCTCCACAGCGCCCCTACAAAATTTCAAAACAACAGCCCCTGCTCTGTGTTTTATGTATGAGTTTGAAACCTGGCAAGCTTATTGGAGATATCAAGATGTACAAAAAAGTCTCTTGGAGCAATATCCCAAATCCAACAGGAAGTCAGCCATTTTAAAATTAATGTGTAAATTTGGCGACATTTTCCCCTCTTTTCAGGCCTCATACTTTGTGAACTCCTCCAAGGGATTTCATTAGATTTCTGCGATCTCCTGTGTGTGGAATCTAAAGACCTTTGTGATGTTAAATTGCTGAAGCTTTTACGTTCAGGGAAGCGGGGTGGTCATGGCGGCACGTGGAGTTTCAATCACTCGCCAAAAAGCAGTAACCTGCTGTCGCTCAAAAACACAATGTCCAATCTCTCCCAAAGTTCGCAGGCGTGATGAGACTCGAGCTCGGAAATGTTTGTTATGCCATTTGTCAGTAATGGTTAGGCGCCACCTAGTGGGACGACTATAATAATGGTTGAATGAGATGAAATTTTAGCTGGTGGTTAAATGCATGAATTCCATCAATGTGACATCAGATCGGAGCGCTGGTTTTAGGTGTTGGGCTTGGCTCGACGCGGCGGGGTGCGAGGGGGCCCTCATATCGCTGCTTGCAGCTTTAATTAGGGCCCGAGCACTGAGAGTCGGAAGCCCTATTATTATCTGCTCTCGTTTTCTTATTATTATTATTATTAGGGCCCGAGCACCGAGTGCGAAGGCCCTATTATATCTGCTCCGTTTTATTATTATTATTATTATTATTATTATTATTATTATTCAGGCAAAACAAGGGCCTTTTGAGGGCCTAAACATGCTCAAAAACTCATGAAATTTTGCACACATGCCAGGTCTGGTGAAAAATTTTGTATTTTAATGGTTTACATATGAGCACTGGGAAATGGCTCTGTAGCGCCACCTATGCCTTGTTAAATGCAGCCCTACGAACACATCGTTTTAGCTACATGTATGAAATTTGGCACACATGTGTATCATGCCAAGACGAACAAAAAGTCTAATGGGACCATTGCGCTAAACCCAACAGGAAGTCCGCCATTTGGAAGTGAAGGTGACATTTTGGCTCTAATTTTGCCATTTCCATGCCTCGAACTTTTGCGAACTCCTCATTGGAATTTCATCGTACAAGCTTCATATTTGGTCAGTGTCAACTACACACCTGGGCCATGTTAAATTGCGGAGCTTTTGAGTTTTCGGGATACGGTGAGGCCGTGGCGCCACGGCGAATTCGATGACTCGCCATGAAAATCTTATTGCCTCTCGTTCTGTCATACATTGTCCGACCTTGACCAAAGTGGACACATATGATAAGGCTCCACCCTGAACATATTTCAACTGCCATATTTGACATCAGGGACAGCGCCACCTAGTGGGAACAGGAAATGTCATGTTTTACACTTTGGGGTACAGTATTGTAATGGGTGACATCTGCAGCCTCAAATTTCTCCAGGAAAGCCTTAAGGAGTTGGTCTTGGGTTACAGAAAACTGTGAGTTTTTCGCTGAAGGTGTGACCCCAGCAGCATGGCGAACATTGATGTCTCGCCATGAAGAAACAAATTAGTGTAACTCAATGAAATCCAGTCTGATCAGTACCAGATTTTACAGGGATGATGTCAGACCCGCCCTGAACAGATTGATGTGCCCATTGTCAGGAATACGTAGAGCGCCACCTAGTGGCAACAGGAAATGTCATGTCTTTCATTTTGTTGTACTGATTTTCACAGGTTCATCGTGGCCACCTCAAAAGCGGTGAATATCACCATCAGTCCCTCATGATGCTTCAGTGAGAAAATTGTGACTTTAAACTGAGCAGGCGCACCCTGGTGGCAGCGCGGTTCACCATGAAAGATGAAGTGGCTTTTGAGGGGCTTGGAAAGTTTAAAAAGTCTTGAAATTTGGCGCACACCTCCAATGTGATGAGCGTTTTCTTGTTATTTTTCATTTTCCTTGAATAGCGCAAAATGGCTCCACAGCGCCCCTACAAAATTTCAAAACAACAGCCCCTGCTCTGTGTTTTATGTATGAGTCTGAAACCTGGTAAGCTTATTGGAGATATCAAGATGTACAAAAAGTCTCTTGGAGCAATATCCCAAATCCAACAGGAAGTCAGCCATTTTAAAATTAATGTGTAATTTTGTTGACATTTCCCCTCTTTTCAGGCCTCATTCTTTGTGAACTCCTCCAAGGGATTTCATCAGATTTCTGCGATCTCCAGTGTGTGGAATCTAAAGACCTTTGTGATGTTAAATTGCGAAGCTTTTACGTTCAGGGAAGCGGGGTGGTCGTGGCGGACACGTGGAGTTTCAATCACTCGCCAAAAAGCAGTAATCTGCTGTCACTCAAAAACACAATGTCCAATCTCTCCCAAAGGTTGCAGGCGTGATGAGACTCGAGCTCGGAAATGTTTGTTATGCCATTTGTCAGTAATGGTTAGGCGCCACCTAGTGGGACGACTATAATAATGATTGAATGAGATGAAATGTTAGCTGGTGGTTAAATGCATGAATTCCATCAATGTGACATCAGATCGGACGTGCTGGTTTTAGGTGTTGGGCGTGTATCGGCGCGATGGGGTGCGAGGGCCCTCATAGCGCTGCTTGCAGCTTTAATTAGGGCCCGAGCACAAAAGTCTGAAGCCCTATTGTATCTGCTCTGTTTCTTCTTATTATTATTATTATTATTATTATTATTATTATTATTATTATTATTATTATTATTATTATTATTATTATTTGGCAAATGAATCGGCCTTTTGAGGGCCTAAACATGCTCAAAAACTCATGAAATTTTGCACTGCAGCGTCAGGTCTGGTGAAAATTTACGTATTTTAATGTCCGTAGACATGTCCAGGGAAAATTGGCTCAGTAGCGCCACCTAGAAAAATGAAAACGCAGCCCCCCGAGATGGGTATGACCTACATGTATAAAACTTGGAACACATATCTATCGTTCGGGAGACGCACAAAAAAGTCTATTATGGCCATGTCCTAAACCCAACAGGAAGTCCGCCATTTGGAAGTGAAGGTGACATTTTGGCTCTAATTTTGCCATTTCCATGCCTCGAACTTTTTCGAACTCCTCATTGGAATTTCATTGTACAAGCTTCATATTTGGTCAGTGTCAACTACACACCTGGGCCATGTTAAAGTGCGGAGCTTTTGAGTTTTCGGGATACGGTGAGGCCGTGGCGCCACGGCGAATTTCGATGACTCGCCATGAAAATCTTATTGCCTCTCGTTCTGTCATACATTGTCCGACCTTGACCAAAGTGGACACATATGATAAGGCTCCACCCTGAACATATTTCAACTGCCATATTTGACATCAGGGACAGCGCCACCTAGTGGGAACAGGAAATGTCATGTTTTACACTTTGGGGTACAGTATTGTAATGGGTGACATCTGCAGCCTCAAATTTCTCCAGGAAAGCCTTAAGGAGTTGGTCTTGGGTTACAGAGAAAACTGTGAGTTTTCGCTGAAGGGTGTAACCCCAGCAGCATGGCGAACATTGAGGTCTCGCCATGAAGAAACAAATTAGTGTAACTCAATGAAATCCAATCTGATCAGTACCAGATTTTACAGGGATGATGTCAGACCCGCCCTGAACAGATTGATATGCCCATTGTCAGGAATACGTAGAGCGCCACCTAGTGGCACCAGGAAATGTCATGTCTTTCATTTTGTTGTACTGATTTTCACAGGTTCATCGTGGCCACCTCAAAAGCGGTGAATATCACCATCAGTCCCTCTTGATGCTTCAGTGAGAAAATTGTGACTATAAACTGAGCAGGCGCACCCTGGTGGCAACGCAGTTCACCATGAAAGATGAAGTGGCTTTTGAGGGGCTTGAAAAGTTTAAAAAGTCTTGAAATTTGGCGCACACCTCTAATGTGATGAGGATTTCTTTTTTATATGTTCATTTTCCTTGAACAGCGCAAAATGGCTCCACAGCGCCCCCTACAAAATTTCAAAACAACAGCCCCTGCTCTGTGTTTTATGTATGAGTTTGAAACCTGGCAAGCTTATTGGAGATATCAAGATGTACAAAAAGTCTCTTGGAGCAATATCCCAAATCCAACAGGAAGTCAGCCATTTTAAAATTAATGTGTAAATTTGGCGACATTTTCCCCTCTTTTCAGGCCTCATACTTTGACGAACTCCTCCAAGGGATTTCATTAGATTTACGCGATCTCCTGTGTGTGGAATCTAAAGACCTTTGTGATGTTAAATTGCGAAGCTTTTACGTTCAGGGAAGCGGGGTGGTCATGGCGGCGCGTGGAGTTTCAATCACTCGCCAAAAAGCAGTAACCTGCTGTCGCTCAAAAACACAATGTCCAATCTCTCCCAAAGTTCGCAGGCGTGATGAGACTCGAGCTCGGAAATGTTTGTTATGCCATTTGTCAGTAATGGTTAGGCGCCACCTAGTGGGACGACTATAATAATGGTTGAATGAGATGAAATTTTAGCTGGTGGTTAAATGCATGAATTCCATCAATGTGACATCAGATCGGAGCGCTGGTTTTAGGTGTTGGGCTTGGCTCGACGCGCCCGGAGTGCGAGGGCCCTCATATCTTGCAGCTGCTTGCAGCTTTAATTATTATTATTATTATTATTCAGGCAAAAGAAGGGCCTTTTGAGGGCTGAGGGCTTTAACATGCTCGAAAACTCTTGGAATTTTGCACACATGCCAGGTCTGGTGAAAAATTTTGTATTTTAATGGTTTTACATATGAGCACTGGGAAATGGCTCTGTAGCGCCACCTATGCCTTGTTAAATGCAGCCCTACGAACACATCGTTTTAGCTACATGTATGAAATTTGGCACAAATGTGTATCATGCCAAGATGAACAAAAAGTCAGTGGGACCATTGCCTAAACCCAACAGGAAGTCCGCCATTTGGAAGTGAAGGTGACATTTTGGCTCTAATTTTGCCATTTCCATGCCTCGAACTTTTGCGAACTCCTCATTGGAATTTCATCGTACAAGCTTCATATTTGGTCAGTGTCAACTACACACCTGGGCCATGTTAAATTGCGGAGCTTTTGAGTTTTTCGGGATACGGTGAGGCCGTGGCGCCACGGCGAATTTCGATGACTCGCCATGAAAATCTTATTGCCTCTCGTTCTGTCATACATTGTCCGACCTTGACCAAAGGACACATATATGATAAGGCTCCACCCTGAACATATTTCAACTGCCATATTTGACATCAGGGACAGCGCCACCTAGTGGGAACAGGAAATGTCATGTTTTACACTTTGGGGTACAGTATTGTAATGGGTGACATCTGCAGCCTCAAATTTCTCCAGGAAAGCCTTAAGGAGTTGGTCTTGGGTTACAGAGAAAACTGTGAGTTTTTCGCTGAAGGGTGTGACCCCAGCAGCATGGCGAACATTGAGGTCTCGCCATGAAGAAACAAATTAGTGTAACTCAATGAAATCCAATGTGATCAGTACCAGATTTTACAGGGATGATGTCAGACCCGCCCTGAACAGATTGATGCCCATTGTCAGGAATACGTAGAGCGCCACCTAGTGGCACCAGGAAATGTCATGTCTTTCATTTTGTTGTACTGATTTTCACAGGTTCATCGTGGCCACCTCAAAAGCGGTGAATATCACCATCAGTCCCTCTTGATGCTTCAGTGAGAAAATTGTGACTATAAACTGAGCAGGCGCACCCTGGTGGCAGCGCAGTTCACCATGAAAGATGAAGTGGCTTTTGAGGGGCTTGAAAAGTTTAAAAAGTCTTGAAATTTGGCGCACACCTCTAATGTGATGAGGGATTTCTTTTATATGTTCATTTTCCTTGAACAGCACAAAATGGCTCCACAGCGCCCCCTACAATATTTCAAAACAACAGCCCCTGCTCTGTGTTTTATGTATGAGTTTGAAACCTGGCAAGCTTATTGGAGATATCAAGATGTACAAAAAAGTCTCTTGGAGCAATATCCCAAATCCAACAGGAAGTCAGCCATTTTAAAATTAATGTGTAAATTTGGCGACATTTTCCCCTCTTTTCAGGCCTCATACTTTGTGAACTCCTCCAAGGGATTTCATTAGATTTCGCGATCTCCTGTGTGTGGAATCTAAAGACCTTTGTGATGTTAAATTGCGAAGCTTTTACGTTCAGGAAGCAGCGGGTGGTCATGGCGGCACGTGGAGTTTCAATCACTCGCCAAAAAGCAGTAACCTGCTGTCGCTCAAAAACACAATGTCCAATCTCTCCCAAAGGTCGCAGGCGTGATGAGACTCGAGCTCGGAAATGTTTGTTATGCCATTTGTCAGTAATGGTTAGAGCGCCACCTAGTGGGACGACTATAATAATGGTTGAATGAGATGAAATTTTAGCTGGTGGTTAAATGCATGAATTCCATCAATGTGACATCAGATCGGAAGCGCTGGTTTTAGGTGTTGGGCTTGGCTCGGCTCGCGCCGGGGTGCGAGGGCCCTCATATCGCTGCTTGCAGCTTTAATTATTAGGGCCCGAGCACTGAGAGTGCGAAGGCCCTATTGTATCTGCTCCGTTTCTTCTTATTATTATTAGGGCCCGAGCACTTCGAGTGCGAAGGCCCTATTGTATCTGCTCTGTTTATTATTATTATTATTATTATTATTATTATTATTATTATTATTATTATTATTATTATTATTTTTCATTGAAATGAATTGCCTTTTGAGGGCTTTAACATGCTCAAAAAGTCATGAAATTTTGCACACATGCCAGGTCTGGTGAAAAATTTTGTATTTTAATGGTTTTACATATGAGCACTGGGAAATGGCTCTGTAGCGCCACCTATGGCTTGTTAAATGCAGCCCTACGAACACATCCTTTTAGCTACATGTCTGAAATTTGGCACACATGTGTATCATGCCAAGACGAACAAAAAAGTCAGTGGGCCCATTGACGCAAACCCAACAGGAAGTCCGCCATTTTGGATTGAAGGTGACATTTTGGCTCTAATTTTGCCATTTCCATGCCTCGAACTTTTGCGAACTCCTCATTGGAATTTCATCGTACAAGCTTCATATTTGGTCAGTGTCAACTACACACCTGGGCCATGTTAAATTGCGGAGCTTTTGAGTTTTCGGGATACGGTGAGGCCGTGGCGCCATGGCGAATTTCGATGACTCGCCATGAAAATATTATTGCCTCTCGTTCTGTCATACATTGTCCGACCTTGACCAAAGTGGACACATATGATAAGGCTCCACCCCTGAACATATTTCAACTGTCATATTTGACATCAGGTACAGCGCCACCTAGTGGGAGCAGGAAATGTCATGTTTTACACTTTGGGGTACAGTATTGTAATGGGTGACATCTGCAGCCTCAAATTTCTCCAGGAAAGCCTTAAGGAGTTGGTCTTGGGTTGACAGTGAAAACTGTGAGTTTTTAAGCTGAAGGTGTGACCCCAGCAGCATGGCGAACATTGAGGTCTCGCCATGAAGAAACAAATTAGTGTAACTCAATGAAATCCAATCTGATCAGTACCAGATTTTACAGGGATGATGTCAGACCCGCCCTGAACAGATTGATATGCCCATTGTCAGGAATACGTAGAGCGCCACCTAGTGGCACCAGGAAATGTCATGTCTTTCATTTTGTTGTACTGATTTTCACAGGTTCATCGTGGCCACCTCAAAGCGGTGAGTATCACCATCAGTCCTTCATGATGCTTCTGTGCGAAAATTGTGAGTTTAAACTGAACGGCGCACCCTGGTGGCAACGCGGTTCACCATGAAAGACAAAGTGGCTTTTGAGGGGCTTGGAAATTTTAAAAAGTCTTGGAATTTGGCCCAAACCTCCAATGTGATGAGGGCTTTGTTGTTATGTGATCATTTTCCTTGAATAGTGCAAAATGGCTCCACAGCGCCCCTACAAAATTTCAAAACATCAGCCCCTGCTCTGTGTTTTATGTATAAGTCTGAAACCTGGTAAGCTTATGGAGGATATCAAGATGTACAAAAAAGTCTCTTGGAGCAATATCCCAAATCCAACAGGAAGTCAGCCATTTTAAAATTAAGGTGTAATTTTAGCCACTTTTTCGCCTCTTTTCAGGCCTCATACTTTTGTGAACTCCTCAAGGGATTTCATCAGATTAACCCGATCTCCTGTGTGTGGAATCTAAAGACCTTTGTGATGTTAAATTGCGAAGCTTTTACGTTCAGGGAAGCAGGGGTGGCCATGGCGGCACGTGGAGTTTCAATCCCTCGCCAAAAAGCAGTAATCTGCTGTCACTCAAAAACACAATGTCCAATCTCTCCCAAAGTTCGCAGGCATGATGAGACTCAAGGTCGGAAATGTTTGTTATCCCATTTGTCAGTAATGGTTAGAGCGCCACCTAGTGGGACGACTATAATAATGATTGAATGAGATGAATCGTTAGCTGGTGGTTCTAGGCATGAATTCCATCAATGTGACATCAGATCGGACGTGCTGGTTGTAGGTGTTGGGCGTGGCCCGGCGTGCCGGGTGCGAGGGCCCTCATAACGCTGCTTGCAGCTTTAATTGGGCCCGAGCACTGAGAGTCTTGAAGGCCCTATTGTATCTGCTCCGTTTCTTATTATTATTAGGGCCCGAGCACCGAGTGCGAAGGCCCTATTGTATCTGCTCCGTTTTTATTATTATTATTATTATTATTATTATTATTATTCAGGCAAAATAAGGGCCTTTTGAGGTCTTTAACATGCTCAAAAACTCATGAAATTTTGCACACATGCCAGGTCTGGCGAAAAATTTTGTATTTTAATGGTTTTACATATGAGCATTGGGAAATGGCTCTGTAGCGCCACCTATGCCTTGTTAAATGCAGCCCTACGAACACATCATTTGAGCTACATGTATGAAATCTGGCACACATGTGTATCATGCCAAGACGAACAAAAAAGTCAGTGGGACCATATGACGCAAACCCAACAGGAAGTCCGCAATTTAGAGGTGAATGTGACATTTTGGGTCTAATTTTGCCATTTCCATGCCTCGAACTTTTTCGAACTCCTCCTTGGGATTTCATCGTACAAGCTTCATATTTGGTCAGTGTCAACTACACACCTGGGCCATGTTAAATTGCGGAGCTTTTGAGTTTTCAGCGATACTGTGAGGCCGTGGCGCGCGGCGAATTTCGATGACTCGCCATGAAAATCTTATTGTCTCTCATTCCCTCATACATGGTCCGACCTGGACCAAAGAGCACTCATGTGATAAGGCTCCACCCCTGAACATATTTCAACTGCCATATTTGACATCAGGGACAGCGCCACCTAGTGGGAACAGGAAATGTCATGTTTTACACTTTGGGGTACAGTATTGTAATGGGTGACATCTGCAGCCTCAAATTTCTCCAGGAAAGCCTTAAGGAGTTGGTCTTGAGATACAGAGAAAACTGTGAGTTTTCGCTGAAGGGTGTGACCCCTGCAGCATGGCGAACATTGATGTCTCGCCATGAAGAAACAAATTAGTGTAACTCAATGAAATCCAATGTGATCAGTACCAGATTTTACAGGGATGATGTCAGACCCGCTCTGAACAGATTGATATGCCCATTGTCAGGAATACGTGGAGCGCCACCTAGTGGCACCAGGAAATGTCATGTCTTTCATTATGTGTGCCTATGACAAGAGGCACACATATTACTATTCGTCGGATTTATTATTATTATTATTATTATTATTATTCTCCAGTTTCCGCCTGAAATTTTGCAGCGAATCTCGCCCCGCAGTTTTGAGACAAGCTTCATATATGTTACCTCATTTTGTGCGGCTGGATCAGGAATGGTGTGCTATGACTTTTGGTGTTTATAACTATTATAGTTTTTTAAATATTAATATTTTAGTGAAAATTTTCCCGCGCCTCTCTGCCTAACAGTTTTGACAATAGGGTTACATATGTTAGATCATTTTGTGCGGCTGGAGCTGGACTAGTATGGTATACACTTTTGGTGTTCATGACTTTTATAGTTTTTGAAATATTTAGATTTTAGTGCAAATTTAGGCCAATTTCCATAGAAACAGACTTTATTTGTGGTGGGTTGGCTCTCTCTAGTGGTATACCGGGAGTAGTACGGCCGAAATCTGTATGCTTGTTTTAAACTCAATATCCCATAATGCATATAGCACGCCTCTGCCGAGTTCAACAATGGCGGACACCTCTTCGTTTTAAACGTCTTTTATTCGTGTTTCTAGGTCACAAAATGAACTTTTAAGATATTTTCAGGCGAGAATGTAGGTGTGTAAACTTCAAATATCTGCTCGTTTTGTCAAAACATCCCATATTATATCTGGACGATGTTGCCGGCTAACTAGCTAAGCGTGGCTAGCGCCGCTAGCTAGCGCCATCGATGTGGAAATAATAACTGAGTTGTTTGGTCTTGGCTAGCGCGCAGCTACAACAGAGAGCAGCTATCTACCGGTGTGTGTCAGAAAAACATGCGGGAACGAGACATAGGAGGCGGCGAGGGGACCACCGATCGACCGGTGGTAGATCGTGGATCAGGCAAACCTAAGGCAGGAGCGTGAGGTGAACTGAATTTCAGGTAAGAAGTTATGAATTGCACAGGAGTTTCTATAGAGCTGTGTGCGCTAAGTTACTGACGTTGAACTTTATTATTTTATTCATAACGGTTAGTCCGTAGAGTTGCCGTACAAAGCGGAATCGTCCCACATTCAGAGAAAATATTACGATTTATTCTGTCGTTATGAAGCCTCCCTGTCATTCTCTGGCCTGTTGCAACTTCAATCGTGAAACTGATCAGCGATCGGCTTTTTCGCTCTTGTTTATCGCGCTAAACAACAGCAGCACGTTTAAGCTTGATCAGCTGTTGTTAGAATTCATTTGATTTTAATTTTGCGGCTGGTCCAAACCAGGAGATGTCCTTACTGAATCATCAGAGCTGAACTGGTGATGGAGAAACAGGTTTACCCTTTACAGGGCTCGCAAAATCGCTAGCCCGACGTCCCGGGGCTAGCGATTTTTCCAATCGGGCTACCAAAATCCATCTCAGCCCTGCCCGTCGGGCTATCATGGGAGGGAAAGATATGTCAATGCTTTTGCATTCTTTCGCAAATGTAGCTGAGTAATTATGTCATCGGCATCGATGAGCCACTGTCAAATATGTGACACATTGAAATCGCGTTTGAATTTGCGCTTGTTTTTTGCTTTCACTTTCACTTTGCGCTAACTGTGTGTAGAGAGCGACAGCACTAATTGGTAAGTCACAGATTAATTGCACACCAATTCCTCTGACATCGTCTTATCAATCGTTAGCTTACTATCAAACATGACAAGTGAAATCTCCTGCAGCAAGCTTAAACGTGATAGAGGCTGATTACATGAGAATTGCTGATCGTTATGTAAGTATGCATGTAAGAGCAGATGGATTTAAGCAGGTATTTTAGTTCTGCAGAGCCAAACAAGAGAGGTCAGGGTGAAGAAGGGCAGCCAAAGAAAAGCCAACCACAAAACGGAAAAGTTATGACAAATCAGACTATGAGGGAAAAAGAAAGCGCAGCTTTATGGTTTCATGGACTAAAGAATTTATGTGGCTGGAATACGACGAGCTAAATAACCTCATGTTCTGCCGGGTGTGTTGTGAGTTTCCCTCGATTTCTGAGTCGACAAGCGCCTTTGTTACTGGGACCAGTCATTTTAAGAAAGACCCCATCAGAACCCATGACAAATGCAAGAAATGCATTATTGCCCAGTCTGCAATATCTTTCCCAGAACAAACACCAATTGCAAAAAGCATACTAAAAATAAACCAAGCATAACAAGAAGTCCTGAAAAATCTGTTTAGAACAGCCTACTATGTTGCAAAGAGTGAACTACCACTGGCAAAATTTAGCAGTCTTTGCAAACTTCAAAAAGCAAATGGCCTAGATCTTGGTTGCACTTGCCTCTTACCTGTGATTTCAGTGGAAATGTCAAAAATAAGGATCTGACACAGACTGATTCCTGTTGTACAGTTCTTACAAGTTCATAGAAATTTGTTCAATTAGAACCAAATATTTGAGTTGATGATTGAAATTGTTGTTGTAATTTGTGTTTTAAATATTTTTAGATTGATGTTTTGTTTCCTTTACAATATTATACTTTAATGTATAATATTGAAAAGAAACAAAACATCAATCAAAAATTGTCCTCTTTTTTTTTTATTCGGGCTACTTAAATTTATTACCAAAAACTGAAGAGTGCCTCCCGAAGGGCTACCAGGGATTTTGAAATTTTATGAGCCCTGCTTTAGGTGACATGAATGAGTTGAAGGAAGTTATGAACTGTTTCTCAGAGACAAATAAACACCCAGCTCCTGTTTTGTGTAGCTGACAGCTGGTAACTGTGCAGGGGCGGATCTAGCAAAGCTTTTGCCAGGGGGCCAGGTAGGGCATTAACAGGGAAAGGGGACACAAAGATATACTTTTCTTTCTTACTCTCGTATAAAATATTTAGCTTTTATTAAATAGTTATCTGCATCTTACAACCAAAGTTTGTATAATAATACACAAGATTGGCTGTAGACCATTGTTAATCATTTACTGTGTAAAAATAACAAAAACAAAAAGTAAATGCAAAAGTGCATAAATATTTATTTTACGTGTTTGATGTGTGTGGGCGGGCGTGGTCTGCAGTGCCGCTGCAGGGAGGTGGACCCACAGGCGTAAAGTCTGTGCTCTTTCGCTGTTTTTGGGTGTGTGTCGGGCTGTCAGTTGAAAAGCTACAGCCGGCTGTGTGGGTACACCAACCATGTGTGAAAAGTGGTCCATAACGTAATGCTTCAAAGAGTGTTCATGCAAACATTGTCGGGTCTGCCGTGGTACAATGGGACTTCTGCTCATGAACCTGTGTGCACAGCATCTGCAAATCGGGGCTGTGCAAAGTCACTTCATCTTTACCCAAAACTGTAAGCTGTCATCTGTGAGGCGCATTGCGGTGTTTGTTTTACCATAGTTCACGGTGGAGAATGGCTGCTCTTCTGAGTTTTGCTCTCTGTAGCCGTATGAATGTCAAACTACACTGATTCGCAGCGGCATAGGCACACATAAAATTTCTTCTGAAATTTTCGCTTTCTAGTTTTGTTGTACTGATTTTCACAGGTTCATCGTGGCCACCTCAAAAGCGGTGAATATCACCATCAGTCCCTCTTGATGCTTCAGTGAGAAAATTGTGACTATAAACTGAGCGGCGCACCCTGGTGGCAGCGCAGTTCACCATGAAAGATGAAGTGGCTTTTGAGGGGCTTGAAAAGTTTAAAAAGTCTTGAAATTTGGCGCACACCTCTAATGTGATGAGGATTTCTTTTTATATGTTCATTTTCCTTGAACAGCGCAAAATGGCTCCACAGCGCCCCCTACAAAATTTCAAAACAACAGCCCCTGCTCTGTGTTTTATGTACGAGTTTGAAACCTGGCAAGCTTATTGAAGATATCAAGATGTACAAAAAGTCTTTTGGAGCAATATCCCAAATCCAACAGGAAGTCAGCCATTTTAAAATTAATGTGTAAATTTGGCGACATTTTCCCTCTTTTCAGGCCTCATACTTTGACGAACTCCTCCAAGGGATTTCATTAGATTTACGCGATCTCCTGTGTGTGGAATCTAAAGACCTTTGTGATGTTAAATTGCGAAGCTTTTACGTTCAGGGAAGCGGGGTGGTCATGGCGGCACGTGGAGTTTCAATCCTCGCCAAAAAGCAGTAACCTGCTGTCGTTCAAAAACACAATGTCCAATCTCTCCCAAAGGTCGCAGGCGTGATGAGACTCGAGCTCGGAACTGTTTGTTATGCCATTTGTCAGTAATGGTTAGAGCGCCACCTAGTGGGACGACTATAATAATGGTTGAATGAGATGAAATTTTAGCTGGTGGTTAAATGCATGAATTCCATCAATGTGACATCAGATCGGAAGCGCTGGTTTTAGGTGTTGGGCTTGGCTCGACGCGCGGGGTGTGAGAGGGCCCTCATATCGCTGCTTGCAGCTTTAATTATTATTATTATTATTATTATTCAGGGCAAAAGAAGGGCCTTTTGAGGGCTTTAACATGCTCGAAAACTCTTGAATTTTGCACACATGCCAGGTCTGGTGAAAAATTTTGTATTTTAATGGTTTTACACGTATGAGCACTGGGAAATGGCTCAGTAGCGCCACCTATGCCTTGTTAAATGCAGCCCTACGGACACATCGTTTTAGCTACATGTATGAAATTTGGCACACATGTGTATCATGCCAAGACGAACAAAAAAGTCAGTGGGACCATTGACGCAAACCCAACAGGAAGTCCGCCATTTGGAAGTGAAGGTGACATTTTGGCTCTAATTTTGCCATTTCCATGCCTCGAACTTTTGCGAACTCCTCATTGGAATTTCATCGTACAAGCTTCATATTTGGTCAGTGTCAACTACACACCTGCGCCATGTTAAATTGCGGAGCTTTTGAGTTTTCGGGATACGGTGAGGCCGTGGCGCCACGGCGAATTTCAATGACTCGCCATGAAAATCTTATTGCCTCTCGTTCTGTCATACATTGTCCGACCTTGACCAAAGTGGACACATATGATAAGGCTCCACCCCTGAACATATTTCAACTGCCATATTTGACATCAGGTACAGCGCCACCTAGTGGGAACAGGAAATGTCATGTTTTACACTTTGGGGTACAGTATTGTAATGGGTGACATCTGCAGCCTCAAATTTCTCCAGGAAAGCCTTAAGGAGTTGGTCTTGGGTTACAGAGAAAACTGTGAGTTTTCGCTGAAGGGTGTGACCCCAGCAGCATGGCGAACATTGAGGTCTCGCCATGAAGAAACAAATTAGTATAACTCAATGAAATCCAATCTGATCAGTACCAGATTTTACAGGGATGATGTCAGACCCGCCCTGAACAGATTGATATGCCCATTGTCAGGAATACGTAGAGCGCCACCTAGTGGCACCAGGAAATGTCATGTCTTTCATTTTGTTGTACTGATTTTCACAGGTTCATCGTGGCCACCTCAAAAGCGGTGAATATCACCATCAGTCCCTCTTGATGCTTCAGTGAGAAAATTGTGACTATAAACTGAACGGCGCACCCTGGTGGCAACGCAGTTCACCATGAAAGATGAAGTGGCTTTTGAGGGGCTTGAAAAGTTTAAAAAGTCTTGAAATTTGGCGCACACCTCTAATGTGATGAGGATTTCTTTTATATGTTCATTTTCCTTGAACAGCGCAAAATGGCTCCACAGCGCCCCCTACAAAATTTCAAAACATCAGCCCCTGCTCTGTGTTTTATTTATAAGTCTGAAACCTGGTAAGCTTATTGGAGATATCAAGATGTACAAAAAAGTCTCTTGGAGCAATATCCCAAATCCAACAGGAAGTCAGCCATTTTAAAATTAATGTGTAAATTTGGCGACATTTTCCCCTCTTTTCAGGCCTCATACTTTGACGAACTCCTCCAAGGGATTTCATCAGATTAACCCGATCTCCTGCGTGTGGAATCTAAAGACCTTTGTGATGTTAAATTGCGAAGCTTTTTACGTTCAGGGAAACGGGGTGGCCATGGCGGCACGTGGAGTTTCAATCACTCGCCAAAAAGCAGTAATCTGCTGTCACTCAAAAACACAATGTCCAATCTCTCCCAAAGGTCGCAAGCGTGATGAGACTCGAGCTCGGAAATGTTTGTTATGCCATTTGTCAGTAATGGTTAGAGCGCCACCTAGTGGGATGACTATAATATTGGTTGAATGAGATGAAATTTTAGCTGATGGTTAAATGCATGAATTCCATCAATGTGACATCAGATCGGAAGCGCTGGTTTTAGGTGTTGGGCTTGGCTCGACGCGCCGGGGTGCGAGGGCCCTCATATCGCTGCTTGCAGCTTTAATTAGGGCCCGAGCACCGAGAGTGCGAAGGCCCTATTGTATCTGCTCCGTTTCTTATTATTATTATTATTATTATTATTATTCAGGCAAAACAAGGGCCTTTTTGAGGGCTTTAACATGCTCGAAAACTCTTGGAATTTTGCACACATGCCAGGTCTGGTGAAAAATTTTGTATTTTAATGGTTTTACATAGGAGCACTGGGAAATGGCTCTAGAGCGCCACCTATGCGCTGTTAAATGCAGCCTTACGACCACATCGTTTGGGCTACATCTATGAAATGTGGCACACATGTGTATCATGCCGAGACAAACAAAAAGTCTGTGGCTACATATGACGCATAAACCCAACAGGAAGTCCGCAATTTAGAAGTGAAGGTGACATTTTGGCTCTAATTTTGCCATTTCCATGCCTCGAACTTTTGCGAACTCCTCATTGGAATTTCATCGTACAAGCTTCATATTTGGTCAGTGTCAACTACACACCTGGGCCATGTTAAATTGCGGAGCTTTTGAGTTTTCGGGATACGGTGACGCCGTGGCGCCGTGGCTAATTTCGATGACTCGCCATGAAAATCTTATTGCCTCTCGTTCTGTCATACATTGTCCGACCTTGACCAAAGTGGACATATATGATAAGGCTCCACCCTGAACATATTTCAACTGCCATATTTGACATCAGGGACAGCGCCACCTAGTGGGAACAGGAAATGTCATGTTTTACACTTTGGGGTACAGTATTGTAATGGGTGACATCTGCAGCCTCAAATTTCTCCAGGAAAGCCTTAAGGAGTTGGTCTTGGGTTACAGAGAAAACTGTGAGTTTTCGCTGAAGGGTGTGACCCCAGCAGCATGGCGAACATTGAGGTCTCGCCATGAAGAAACAAATTAGTGTAACTCAATGAAATCCAATGTGATCAGTACCAGATTTTACAGGGATGATGTCAGACCCGCCCTGAACAGATTGATATGCCCATTGTCAGGAATACGTAGAGCGCCACCTAGTGGCACCAGGAAATGTCATGTCTTTCATTTTGTTGTACTGATTTTCACAGGTTCATCGTGGCCACCTCAAAAGCGGTGAATATCACCATCAGTCCCTCTTGATGCTTCAGTGAGAAAATTGTGACTATAAACTGAGCGGCGCACCCTGGTGGCAACGCAGTTCACCATGAAAGATGAAGTGGCTTTTGAGGGGCTCGAAAAGTTTAAAAAGTCTTGAAATTTGGCGCACACCTCTAATGTGATGAGGATTTCTTTTTATATGTTCCTTTTCCTTGAACAGCGCAAAATGGCTCCACAGCGCCCCTACAAAATTTCAAAACAACAGCCCCTGCTCTGTGTTTTATGTATGAGTTTGAAACCTGGCAAGCTTATTGGAGATATCAAGATGTACAAAAAGTCTCTTGGAGCAATATCCCAAATCCAACAGGAAGTCAGCCATTTTAAAATTAATGTGTAAATTTGGCGACATTTTCCCCTCTTTTCAGGCCTCATACTTTGACGAACTCCTCCAAGGGATTTCATTAGATTTACGCGATCTCCTGTGTGTGGAATCTAAAGACCTTTGTGATGTTAAATTGCGAAGCTTTTTACGTTCAGGGAAACGGGGTGGTCATGGCGGCACGTGGAGTTTCAATCACTTGCCAAAAAGCAGTAACCTGCTGTCGCTCAAAAACACAATGTCGAATCTCTCCCAGAGGTCGCAGGCGTGATGAGACTCGAGCTCGGAAATGTTTGTTATGCCATTTGTCAGTAATGGTTAGAGCGCCACCTAGTGGGACGACTATAATAATGGTTGAATGAGATGAAATTTTAGCTGGTGGTTAAATGCATGAATTCCATCAATGTGACATCAGATCGGAAGCGCTGGTTTTAGGTGTTGGGCTTGGCTCGACGCGCCGGGGTGCGAGGGGCTCTCATATCGCTGCTTGCAGCTTTAATTATTATTATTATTATTCAGGCAAAGAAGAGCCTTTTGAGGGCTTTAACATGCTCGAAAACTCTTGGAATTTTGCACACATGCCAGGTCTGGTGAAAAATTTTGTATTTTAATGGTTTTACATATGAGCATTGGGAAATGGCTCTGTAGCGCCACCTATGCCTTGTTAAATGCAGCCCTACGAACACATCGTTTTAGCTACATGTATGAAATTTGGCACACATGTGTATCATGCGAAGACGAACAAAAAAGTCAGTGGGACCATTGACGCAAACCCAACAGGAAGTCCGCCATTTGGAAGTGAAGGTGACATTTTGGCTCTAATTTTGCCATTTCCATGCCCCGAACTTTTGCGAACTCCTCATTGGAATTTCATCGTACAAGCTTCATATTTGGTCAGTGTCAACTACACACCTGGGCCATGTTAAATTGCGGAGCTTTTGAGTTTTCGGGATACGGTGAGGCCGTGGCGCCACGGCAAATTTCGATGACTCGCCATGAAAATCTTATTACCTCTCGTTCTGTCATACATTGTCCGACCTTGACCAAAGTGGACACATATGATAAGGCTCCAGCCCTGAACATATTTCAAGTGCCATATTTGACATCAGGTACAGCGCCACCTAGTGGGAACAGGAAATGTCATGTTTTACACTTTGGGGTACAGTATTATAATGGGTGACATCTGCAGCCTCAAATTTCTCCAGGAAAGCCTTAAGGAGTTGGTCTTGGGTTACAGTGAAAACTGTGAGTTTTCGCTGAAGGGTGTGACCCCAGCAGCATGGCGAACATTGAGGTCTCGCCATGAAGAAACAAATTAGTGTAACTCAATGAAATCCAATCTGATCACAACCAGATTTTACAGGGATGATGTCAGACCCGCCCTGAACAGATTGATATGCCCATTGTCAGGAATACGTAGAGCGCCACCTAGTGGCACCAGGAAATGTCATGTCTTATATTTTGTTGCACTGATTTTCACAGGTTCATCGTGGCCACTTCAAAAGCGGTGAATATCACCATCAGTCCCTCATGATGCTTCAGTGAGAAAATTGTGACTTTAAACTGAACGGCGCACCCTGGTGGCAACGCAGTTCACCATGAACAATGAAGTGGCTTTTAAGGTACTTAGAAAGTTTAAAATGTCTTGAAATTTGGCGCACACCTCCAATGTCATGAAGGCTTCGTTGTTATGTGATCATTTTCCTTGAATAGCGCAAAATGGCTCCACAGCGCCCCCTACAAAATTTCAAAACAACAGCCCCTGCTCTGTGTTTTATGTATGAGTTTGAAACCTGGCAAGCTTATTGGAGATATCAAGATGTACAAAAAAGTCTCTTGGAGCAATATCCCAAATCCAACAGGAAGTCAGCCATTTTAAAATTAAGGTGTAAATTTGGCGACATTTTCTCCTCTTTTCAGGCCTCATACTTTGACGAACTCCTCCAAGGGATTTCATTAGATTTACGCGATCTCCTGCGTGTGGAATCTAAAGATCTTTGTGATGTTAAATTGCGAAGCTTTTTACGTTCAGGGAAACGGGGTGGTCATGGCGGCACGTGGAGTTTCAATCACTCGCCAAAAAGCAGTAATCTGCTGTCGCTCATAAACACAATGTCCAATCTCTCCCAAAGGTCGCAGGCGTGATGAGACTCGAGCTCAGAAATGTTTGTTATGCCATTTGTCAGTAATGGTTAGAGCGCCACCTAGTGGGACGACTATAATAATGGTTGAATGAGATGAAATTTTAGCTGGTGGTTAAATGCATGAATTCCATCAATGTGACATCAGATCGGAGCGCTGGTTTTAGGTGTTGGGCTTGGCTCGGCGCGCCGCGAGTGCGAGGGCCCTCATATCGCTGCTTGCAGCTTTAATTAGGGCCCGAGCACTGAGAGTGCGAAGGCCCTATTGTATCTGCTCCGTTTCTTATTATTAGGGCCCGAGCACTTCGAGTGCGAAGGCCCTATTGTATCTGCTCTGTTTCTTATTATTATTATTATTATTATTATTAGGGCCCGAGCACTGAGAGTGCGAAGGCCCTATTGTATCTGCTCCGTTTCTTATTATTAGGGCCCGAGCACTGAGAGTGCGAAGGCCCTATTGTATCTGCTCCGTTTTTATTATTATTATTATTATTATTATTATTATTATTCAGGCAAAAGAAGGGCCTTTTGAGGGCTTTAACATGCTCGAAAACTCTTGGAATTTTGCACACATGCCAGGTCTGGTGAAAAATTTTGTATTTTAATGGTTTTACATATGAGCACTGGGAAATGGCTCAGTAGCGCCACCTATGCCTTGTTAAATGCAGCCCTACGAACACATCGTTTTAGCTACATGTATGAAATTTGGCACACATGTGTATCATGCCAAGACGAACAAAAAGTCACTGGGACCATTGACGCAAACCCAACAGGAAGTCCGCCATTTGGAAGTGAAGGTGACATTTTGGCTCTAATTTTGCCATTTCCATGCCTCGAACTTTTTGCGAACTCCTCATTGGAATTTCATCGTACAAGCTTCATATTTGGTCAGTGTCAACTACACACCTGGGCCATGTTAAATTGCGGAGCTTTTGAGTTTTCGGGTTACTGTGAGGCCGTGGCGCCACGGCGAATTTCGATGACTCGCCATGAAAATCTTATTGCCTCTCGTTCTGTCATACATTGTCCGACCTTGACCAAAGTGGACACATATGATAAGGCTCCACCCTGAACATATTTCAACTGCCATATTTGACATCAGGGACAGCGCCACCTAGTGGGAACAGGAAATGTCATGTTTTACACTTTGGGGTACAGTATTGTAATGGGTGACATCTGCAGCCTCAAATTTCTCCAGGAAAGCCTTAAGGAGTTGGTCTTGGGTTACAGAGAAAACTGTGAGTTTTTTTCGCTGAAGGGTGTGACCCCAGCAGCATGGCGAACATTGAGGTCTCGCCATGAAGAAACAAATTAGTATAACTCAATGAAATCCAATGTGATCAGTACCAGATTTTACAGGGATGATGTCAGACCCGCCCTGAATAGATTGATATGCCCATTGTCAGGAATACGTAGAGCGCCACCTAGTGGCACCAGGAAATGTCATGTCTTTCATTTTGTTGTACTGATTTTCACAGGTTCATCGTGGCCACCTCAAAAGCGGTGAGTATCACCATCAGTCCTTCATGATGCTTCTGTGCGAAAATTGTGACTTTAAACTGAGCAGGCGCACCCTGGTGGCAACGCTGTTCACCATGAAAGACGAAGTGGCTTTTGAGGGGCTTGGAAATTTTAAAAGTCTTGAAATTTGGCGCACACCTCTAATGTGATGAGGGATTTCTTTTTATATGTTCATTTTCCTTGAACAGCGCAAAATGGCTCCACAGCGCCCCCTACAAAATTTCAAAACAACAGCCCCTGCTCTGTGTTTTATGTATGAGTTTGAAACCTGGCAAGCTTATTGGAGATATCAAGATGTACAAAAAGTCTCTTGGAGCAATATCCCAAATCCAACAGGAAGTCAGCCATTTTAAAATTAAGGTGTAATTTTAGCCACTTTTTCGCCTCTTTTCAGGCCTCATACTTTGACGAACTCCTCCAAGGGATTTCATCAGATTAACCCGATCTCCTGTGTGTGGAATCTAAAGACCTTTGTGATGTTAAATTGCGAAGCTTTTACGTTCAGGGAAGCGGGGTGGCCATGGCGGCACGTGGAGTTTCAATCCTCGCCAAAAAGCAGTAACCTGCTGTCACTCAAAAACACAATGTCCAATCTCTCCCAAAGTTCGCAGGCGTGATGAGACTCAAGGTCGAAAATGTTTGTTATCCCATTTGTCAGTAATAGTTAGAGCGCCACCTAGTGGGACGACTATAATAATGATTGAATGAGATGAATCGTTAGCTGGTGGTTCTAGGCATGAATTCCATCAATGTGACATCAGATCGGACGTGCTGGTTGTAGGTGTTGGGCGTGGCCCGGCGCGTGCGAGTGCGAGGGCCCTCATAACGCTGCTTGCAGCTTTAATTAGGGCCCGAGCACAAAAGTGCGAAGGCCCTATTGTATCTGCTCTGTTTCTTATTATTATTATTATTATTATTATTATTTCGGCAAATGAATCGGCCTTTTGAGGGCCTAAACATGCTCGAAAACTCATGAAATTTTGCAGACGCGTCAGGTCTGGTGAAAATTTACGTATTTTAATGTCCCTAGACATGTCCAGGAAAATTGGCTCAGTAGCGCCACCTAGAAAAATGAGAAGCGCGAGCCCCGAGATGGGTATGACCTACATGTATAAAACTCGGAACACTTATCTAACGTTCGGAGACGCACATAAAAGTCTATTATGGCCATGTCCTAAACCCAACAGGAAGTCCGCCATTTGGAAGTGAAGGTGACATTTTGGCTCTAATTTTGCCATTTCCATGCCTCGAACTTTTGCGAACTCCTCATTGGAATTTCATCGTACAAGCTTCATATTTGGTCAGTGTCAACTACACACCTGGGCCATGTTAAATTGCGGAGCTTTTGAGTTTTCGGGTTACTGTGAGGCCGTGGCGCCACGGCGAATTTCGATGACTCGCCATGAAAATCTTATTGCCTCTCGTTCTGTCATACATTGTCCGACCTTGACCAAAGTGGACACATATGATAAGGCTCCACCCTGAACATATTTCAACTGCCATATTTGACACCAGGGACAGCGCCACCTAGTGGGAACAGGAAATGTCATGTTTTACACTTTGGGGTACAGTATTGTAATGGGTGACATCTGCAGCCTCAAATTTCTCCAGGAAAGCCTTAAGGAGTTGGTCTTGGGTTACAGAGAAAACTGTGAGTTTTCGCTGAAGGGTGTGACCCCAGCAGCATGGCGAACATTGAGGTCTCGCCATGAAGAAACAAATTAGTGTAACTCAATGAAATCCAATCTGATCAGTACCAGATTTTACAGGGATGATGTCAGACCCGCCCTGAACAGATTGATATGCCCATTGTCAGGAATACGTAGAGCGCCACCTAGTGGCACCAGGAAATGTCATGTCTTTCATTTTGTTGTACTGATTTTCACAGGTTCATCATGGCCACCTCAAAAGCGGTGAATATCACCATCAGTCCCTCTTGATGCTTCAGTGAGAAAATTGTGACTATAAACTGAACGGCGCACCCTGGTGGCAGCGCAGTTCACCATGAAAGATGAAGTGGCTTTTGAGGGGCTTGAAAAGTTTAAAAGTCTTGAAATTTGGCGCACACCTCTAATGTGATGAGGATTTCTTTTTATATGTTCATTTTCCTTGAAGAGCGCAAAATGGCTCCACAGCGCCCCCTACAAAATTTCAAAACAACAGCCCCTGCTCTGTGTTTTATGTATGAGTTTGAAACCTGGCAAGCTTATTGGAGATATCAAGATGTACAAAAAGTCTCTTGGAGCAATATCCCAAATCCAACAGGAAGTCAGCCATTTTAAAATTAATGTGTAAATTTGGCGACATTTTCCCTCTTTTCAGGCCTCATACTTTGACGAACTCCTCCAAGGGATTTCATTAGATTTACGCGATCTCCTGTGTGTGGAATCTAAAGACCTTTGTGATGTTAAATTGCGAAGCTTTTACGTTCTGGGAAAGCAGGGGTGGTCATGGCGGCACGTGGAGTTTCAATCACTCGCCAAAAAGCAGTAACCTGCTGTCGCTCAAAAACACAATGTCCAATCTCTCCCAAAGGTCGCAGGCGTGATGAGACTCGAGCTCGGAAATGTTTGTTATGCCATTTGTCAGTAATGGTTAGAGCGCCACCTAGTGGGACGACTATAATAATGGTTGAATGAGATGAAATTTTAGCTGGTGGTTAAATGCATGAATTCCATCAATGTGACATCAGATCGGAAGCGCTGGTTTTAGGTGTTGGGCTTGGCTCGACGCGCCGGGGGTGCGAGGGCCCTCATATCGCTGCTTGCAGCTTTAATTATTATTATTATTATTATTATTATTATTATTCAGGCAAAACAAGGGCCTTTTTGAGGGCTTTAACATGCTCGAAAACTCTTGGAATTTTGCACACATGCCAGGTCTGGTGAAAAATTTTGTATTTTAATGGTTTTACATATGAGCACTGGGAAATGGCTCAGTAGCGCCACCTATGCCTTGTTAAATGCAGCCCTACGAACACATCGTTTTAGCTACATGTATGAAATTTGGCACACATGTGTATCATGCCAAGACGAACAAAAAAGTCACTGGGACCATTGACGCAAACCCAACAGGAAGTCCGCCATTTGGAAGTGAAGGTGACATTTTGGCTCTAATTTTGCCATTTCCATGCCTCGAACTTTTGCGAACTCCTCATTGGAATTTCATCGTACAAGCTTCATATTTGGTCAGTGTCAACTACACACCTGGGCCATGTTAAATTGCGGAGCTTTTGAGTTTTCGGGTTACTGTGAGGCCGTGGCGCCACGGCGAATTTCGATGACTCGCCATGAAAATCTTATTGCCTCTCGTTCTGTCATACATTGTCCGACCTTGACCAAAGTGGACACATATGATAAGGCTCCACCCTGAACATATTTCAACTGCCATATTTGACATCAGGGACAGCGCCACCTAGTGGGAACAGGAAATGTCATGTTTTACACTTTGGGGTACAGTATTGTAATGGGTGACATCTGCAGCCTCAAATTTCTCCAGGAAAGCCTTAAGGAGTTGGTCTTGGGTTACAGAGAAAACTGTGAGTTTTCGCTGAAGGGTGTGACCCCAGCAGCATGGCGAACATTGAGGTCTCGCCATGAAGAAACAAATTAGTATAACTCAATGAAATCCAATGTGATCAGTACCAGATTTTACAGGGATGATGTCAGACCCGCCCTGAATAGATTGATATGCCCATTGTCAGGAATACGTAGAGCGCCACCTAGTGGCACCAGGAAATGTCATGTCTTTCATTTTGTTGTACTGATTTTCACAGGTTCATCGTGGCCACCTCAAAAGCGGTGAGTATCACCATCAGTCCTTCATGATGCTTCTGTGCGAAAATTGTGACTTTAAACTGAACGGCGCACCCTGGTGGCAACGCTGTTCACCATGAAAGACGAAGTGGCTTTTGAGGGGCTTGGAAATTTTAAAAAGTCTTGAAATTTGGCGCACACCTCTAATGTGATGAGGGATTTCTTTTTATATGTTCATTTTCCTTGAACAGCGCAAAATGGCTCCACAGCGCCCCCTACAAAATTTCAAAACAACAGCCCCTGCTCTGTGTTTTATGTATGAGTTTGAAACCTGGCAAGCTTATTGGAGATATCAAGATGTACAAAAAAGTCTCTTGGAGCAATATCCCAAATCCAACAGGAAGTCAGCCATTTTAAAATTAAGGTGTAATTTTAGCCACTTTTTCGCCTCTTTTCAGGCCTCATACTTTGACGAACTCCTCCAAGGGATTTCATCAGATTAACCCGATCTCCTGTGTGTGGAATCTAAAGACCTTTGTGATGTTAAATTGCGAAGCTTTTTACGTTCAGGGAAACGGGGTGGCCATGGCGGCACGTGGAGTTTCAATCCCTCGCCAAAAAGCAGTAACCTGCTGTCACTCAAAAACACAATGTCCAATCTCTCCCAAAGTTCGCAGGCGTGATGAGACTCAAGGTCGAAAATGTTTGTTATCCCATTTGTCAGTAATAGTTAGAGCGCCACCTAGTGGGACGACTATAATAATGATTGAATGAGATGAATCGTTAGCTGGTGGTTCTAGGCATGAATTCCATCAATGTGACATCAGATCGGACGTGCTGGTTGTAGGTGTTGGGCGTGGCCCGACGTGCGGGTGCGAGGGCCCTCATAACGCTTTGCAGCTTTAATTAGGGCCCGAGCACAAAAGTGCGAAAGGCCCTATTGTATCTGCTCTGTTTCTTATTATTATTATTATTATTATTATTATTATTATTATTATTATTATTATTATTATTTCGGCAAATGAATCGGCCTTTTGAGGGCCTAAACATGCTCGAAAACTCATGAAATTTTGCAGACGCGTCAGGTCTGGTGAAAATTTACGTATTTTAATGTCCCTAGACATGTCCAGGGAAAATTGGCTCAGTAGCGCCACCTAGAAAAATGAGAAACGCGAGCCCCCGAGATGGGTATGACCTACATGTATAAAACTCGGAACACTTATCTAACGTTCGGAGACGCACATAAAAGTCTATTATGGCCATGTCCTAAACCCAACAGGAAGTCCGCCATTTGGAAGTGAAGGTGACATTTTGGCTCTAATTTTGCCATTTCCATGCCTCGAACTTTTGCGAACTCCTCATTGGAATTTCATCGTACAAGCTTCATATTTGGTCAGTGTCAACTACACACCTGGGCCATGTTAAATTGCGGAGCTTTTGAGTTTTCGGGTTACTGTGAGGCCGTGGCGCCACGGCGAATTTCGATGACTCGCCATGAAAATCTTATTGCCTCTCGTTCTGTCATACATTGTCCGACCTTGACCAAAGTGGACACATATGATAAGGCTCCACCCTGAACATATTTCAACTGCCATATTTGACACCAGGGACAGCGCCACCTAGTGGGAACAGGAAATGTCATGTTTTACACTTTGGGGTACAGTATTGTAATGGGTGACATCTGCAGCCTCAAATTTCTCCAGGAAAGCCTTAAGGAGTTGGTCTTGGGTTACAGAGAAAACTGTGAGTTTTTCGCTGAAGGGTGTGACCCCAGCAGCATGGCGAACATTGAGGTCTCGCCATGAAGAAACAAATTAGTGTAACTCAATGAAATCCAATCTGATCAGTACCAGATTTTACAGGGATGATGTCAGACCCGCCCTGAACAGATTGATATGCCCATTGTCAGGAATACGTAGAGCGCCACCTAGTGGCACCAGGAAATGTCATGTCTTTCATTTTGTTGTACTGATTTTCACAGGTTCATCATGGCCACCTCAAAAGCGGTGAATATCACCATCAGTCCCTCTTGATGCTTCAGTGAGAAAATTGTGACTATAAACTGAGCGGCGCACCCTGGTGGCAGCGCAGTTCACCATGAAAGATGAAGTGGCTTTTGAGGGGCTTGAAAAGTTTAAAAGTCTTGAAATTTGGCGCACACCTCTAATGTGATGAGGATTTCTTTTTATATGTTCATTTTCCTTGAAGAGCGCAAAATGGCTCCACAGCGCCCCCTACAAAATTTCAAAACAACAGCCCCTGCTCTGTGTTTTATGTATGAGTTTGAAACCTGGCAAGCTTATTGGAGATATCAAGATGTACAAAAAGTCTCTTGGAGCAATATCCCAAATCCAACAGGAAGTCAGCCATTTTAAAATTAATGTGTAAATTTGCGGCGACATTTTCCCCTCTTTTCAGGCCTCATACTTTGACGAACTCCTCCAAGGGATTTCATTAGATTTCGCGATCTCCTGTGTGTGGAATCTAAAGACCTTTGTGATGTTAAATTGCGAAGCTTTTACGTTCTGGGAAGCGGGGTGGTCATGGCGGCACGTGGAGTTTCAATCACTCGCCAAAAAGCAGTAACCTGCTGTCGCTCAAAAACACAATGTCCAATCTCTCCCAAAGGTCGCAGGCGTGATGAGACTCGAGCTCGGAAATGTTTGTTATGCCATTTGTCAGTAATGGTTAGAGCGCCACCTAGTGGGACGACTATAATAATGGTTGAATGAGATGAAATTTTAGCTGGTGGTTAAATGCATGAATTCCATCAATGTGACATCAGATCGGAAGCGCTGGTTTTAGGTGTTGGGCTTGGCTCGACGCGCCGGGGTGCGAGGGCCCTCATATCGCTGCTTGCAGCTTTAATTATTATTATTATTATTATTATTATATTCAGGCAAAACAAGGGCCTTTTGAGGGCTTTAACATGCTCGAAAACTCTTGGAATTTTGCACACATGCCAGGTCTGGTGAAAAATTTTGTATTTTAATGGTTTTACATATGAGCACTGGGAAATGGCTCTGTAGCGCCACCTATGCCTTGTTAAATGAAGCCCTACGGAAACATCGTTTTAGCTACATGTATGAAATTTGGCACACATGTGTATCATGCCAAGTCGAACAAAAAAGTCAGTGGGACCATTGACGCAAACCCAACAGGAAGTCCGCAATTTAGAAGTGAAGGTGACATTTTGGCTCTAATTTTGCCATTTCCATGCCTCGAACTTTTGCGAACTCCTCATTGGAATTTCATCGTACAAGCTTCATATTTGGTCAGTTTCAACTACACACCTGGGCCATGTTAAATTGCGGAGCTTTTGAGTTTTCGGGATACGGTGGACGCCGTGGCGCCACGGGCAATTTCGATGACTCGCCATGAAAATCTTATTGCCTCTCGTTCTGTCATACATTGTCCGACCTTGACCAAAGTGGACACATATGATAAGGCTCCACCCCTGAACATATTTCAACTGCCATATTTGACATCAGGGACAGCGCCACCTAGTGGGAACAGGAAATGTCATGTTTTACACTTTGGGGTACAGTATTGTAATGGGTGACATCTGCAGCCTCAAATTTCTCCAGGAAAGCCTTAAGGAGTTGGTCTTGGGTTACAGAGAAAACTGTGAGTTTTCGCTGAAGGGTGTGACCCCAGCAGCATGGCGAACATTGAGGTCTCGCCATGAAGAAACAAATTAGTGTAACTCAATGAAATCCAATCTGATCAGTACCAGATTTTACAGGGATGATGTCAGACCCGCCCTGAACAGATTGATATGCCCATTGTCAGGAATACGTAGAGCGCCACCTAGTGGCAACAGGAAATGTCATGTCTTTCATTTTGTTGTACTGATTTTCACAGGTTCATCGTGGCCACCTCAAAAGCGGTGAATATCACCATCAGTCCCTCTTGATGCTTCAGTGAGAAAATTGTGACTATAAACTGAATGGCGCACCCTGGTGGCAACGCAGTTCACCATGAAAGATGAAGTGGCTTTTGAGGGGCTTGAAAAGTTTAAAAGTCTTGAAATTTGGCGCACACCTCTAATGTGATGAGGATTTCTTTTTATATGTTCATTTTCCTTGAACAGCGCAAAATGGCTCCACAGCGCCCCCTACAAAATTTCAAAACAACAGCCCCTGCTCTGTGTTTTATGTATGAGTTTGAAACCTGGCAAGCTTATTGGAGATATCAAGATGTACAAAAAGTCTCTTGGAGCAATATCCCAAATCCAACAGGAAGTCAGCCATTTTAAAATTAATGTGTAAATTTGGCGACATTTTCCCCACTTTTCAGGCCTCATACTTTGACGAACTCCTCCAAGGGATTTCATTAGATTTATGCGATCTCCTGTGTGTGGAATCTAAAGACCTTTGTGATGTTAAATTGCGAAGCTTTTTACGTTCAGGGAAACGGGGTGGTCATGGCGGCACGTGGAGTTTCAATCACTCGCCAAAAAGCAGTAACCTGCTGTCGCTCAAAAACACAATGTCCAATCTCTCCCAAAGGTCGCAGGCGTGATGAGACTCGAGCTCGGAAATGTTTGTTATGCCATTTGTCAGTAATGGTTAGAGCGCCACCTAGTGGGACGAGTATAATAATGGTTGAATGAGATGAAATGTTAGCTGGTGGTTAAATGCATGAATTCCATCAATGTGACATCAGATAGGAAGCGCTGGTTTTAGGTGTTGGGCTTGGCCCGACGCACCGAAGTGCGAGGGCCCTCATATCGCTGCTTGCAGCTTTAATTATTATTATTATTATTATTATTATTATTATTATTATTATTATTATTATTATTATTATTATTATTATTTCGGCAAATGAATCGGCCTTTTGAGGGCCTAAACATGCTCAAAAACTCATGAAATTTTGCACAGCGTCAGGTCTGGTGAAAATTTACGTATTTTAATGTCTGTAGACATGTCCAGGGAAAATTGGCTCAGTAGCGCCACCTAGAAAAATGAGAAACGCGAGCCCCGAGATGGGTATGACCTACATGTATAAAACTCGGAACACATATCTAACGTTCGGAGACGCACAAAAAAGTCTATTATGGCTATGTCCTAAACCCAACAGGAAGTCCGCCATTTGGAAGTGAAGGTGACATTTTGGCTCTAATTTTGCCATTTCCATGCCTCGAACTTTTGCGATCTCCTCATTGGAATTTCATCGTACAAGCTTCATATTTGGTCAGTGTCAACTACACACCTGGGCCATGTTAAATTGCGGAGCTTTTGAGTTTTCGGGATACGGTGAGGCCGTGGCGCCACGGCGAATTTCGATGACTCACCATGAAAATCTTATTGCCTCTCGTTCTGTCATACATTGTCCGACCTTGACTAAAGTGGACACATATGATAAGGCTCCACCCCTGAACATATTTCAACTGCCATATTTGACACCAGGGACAGCGCCACCTAGTGGGAACAGGAAATGTCATGTTTTACACTTTGGGGTACAGTATTGTAATGGGTGACATCTGCAGCCTCAAATTTCTCCAGGAAATCCTTAAGCAGTTGGTCTTGGGGTACAGTGAAAACTGTGACTTTTCGCAAAAGGGTGTGACCCCAGCAGTATGGCGAACATTGAGGTCTCGCCATGAAGAAACAAATTAGTATAACTCAATGAAATCCAGTCTGATCAGAACCAGACTTTACAGGGATGATGTCAGACCCGCCCTGAACAGATTGATGTGCCAATTGTCAGGAATACGAAGAGCGCCACCTAGTGGCAACAGGAAATGTCATGTCTTTCACTTTGTTGTACTGATTTTCACAGGTTCATCGTGGCCACATCAAAAGAAGTGAATATCACCATCAGTCCCTCATGATGCTTCAGTGAGAAAATTGTGACTTTAAACTGAATGGCGCACCCTGGTGGCCACGCAGTTCACCATGAAAAATGAAGTGGCTTTTGAGGGGCTTGGACAGTTTAAAAAGTCCTGAATTTTGGCACACCCCTCCAATGTGACGAGCGCTATCCGTTTATGTGATCATTTTCATTGAATAGCGCAAAATGGCTCCACAGCGCCCCCTACAAAATTTCAAAATAACAGCCCCTGCTCTGTGTTTTATCTATAAGTCTGAAACCTGGTAAGCTTATAGGAGATTTCAAGATGTACAAAAAAGTCTCTTGGAGCAATATCCCAAATCCAACAGGAAGTCAGCCATTTTAAAATTAATGTGTAAATTTGGCGACATTTTCCCCTCCTTTCATGCCTCATACTTTGACGAACTCCTCTAAGGAATTTCATCAGATTGACCTGATCTCAAGCGCGTGTAATCTAAAGACCTTTGTGATGTTAAATTGCGAAGCTTTTTACGTTCAGGGAAACGGGGTGGTAATGCTGGCACGTGGAGTTTCAATCACTCGCCAAAAAGCAGTAATCTGCTGTCACTAAAAAATAAATGTCCAATCTCTCCCGAAAGTCGCAGGCATGATGAGAATTGAGCTCGGAAATGTTTGTTATGCCATTTGTCAGTAATGGTTAGAGCGCCACCTAGTGGGACGACTATAATCATGATTGAATGAGATGAAATGTTAGCTGGTGGTCAAATGCATGAATTCCATCAATGTGACAACATATCGGACATGCTGGTTGTAGGAGTTGGGCGTGGCTCGACGTGCCGGGGGTGCGAGGGCCCTCATAACGCTGCTTGCAGCTTTAATTTTTGCTTTGTTTTGTTTTTGGGTTTTTTTGTTACTGTTATACTGATATTAGTTAAAGAGAAGCTTAAATCCAGGGCATATACAGGGAGTGCAGAATTATTAGTCAAATGAGTATTTTGTCCACATCATCCTCTTCATGCATGTTGTCTTACTCCAAGCTGTATAGGCTCGAAAGCCTACTACCAATTAAGCATATTAGGTGATGTGCATCTCTGTAATGAGAAGGGGTGTGGTCTAATGACATCAACACCCTATATCAGGTGTGCATAATTATTAGGCAATTTCCTTTCCTTTGGCAAAATCGGTCAAAAGAAGGACTTGACAGGCTCAGAAAAGTCGAAAATAGTGAGATATCTTGCAGAGGGATGCAGCAGTCTTAAAATTGCAAAGCTTCTGAAGCGTGATCATCGAACAATCAAGCGTTTCATTCAAAATAGTCAACAGGGTCGCAAGAAGCGTGTGGAAAACCAAGGCGCAAAATAACTGCCCATGAACTGAGAAAAGTCAAGCGTGCAGCTGCCAAGATGCCACTTGCCACCAGTTTGGCCATTCAGAGCTGCAACATCACTGGAGTGCCCAAAAGCACAAGGTGTGCAATACTCAGAGACATGGCCAAGGTAAGAAAGGCTGAAAGACGACCACCACTGAACAAGACACAAAAGCTGAAACGTCAAGACTGGGCCAAGAAATATCTCAAGACTGATTTTTCTAAGGTTTTATGGACTGATGAAATGAGAGTGAGTCTTGATGGGCCAGATGGATGGGCCCGTGGCTGGATTGGTAAAGGGCAGAGAGCTCCAGTCCGACTCAGGCGCCAGCAAGGTGGAGGTGGAGTACTGGTTTGGGCTGGTATCATCAAAGATGAGCTTGTGGGGCCTTTTCGGGTTGAGGATGGAGTCAAGCTCAACTCCCAGTCCTACTGCCAGTTTCTGGAAGACCCTTCTTCAAGCAGTGGTACAGGAAGAAGTCTGCATCCTTCAAGAAAAACATGATTTTCATGCAGGACAATGCTCCATCACACGCGTCCAAGTACTCCACAGCGTGGCTGGCAAGAAAAGGGTATAAAGAAGAAAAACTAATGACATTGCCTCCTTGTTTACCTGATCTGAACCCCATTGAGAACCTGTGGTCCATCATCAAATGTGAGATTTACAAGGAGGGAAAACAGTACACCTCTCTGAACAGTGTCTGGGAGGCTGTGGTTGCTGCTGCACACAATGTTGATGGTGAACAGATCAAAACACTGACAGAATCCATGGATGGCAGGCTTTTGAGTGTCCTTGCAAAGAAAGGTGGCTATATTGGTCGCTGATTTGTTTTTGTTTTATTTTTGAATGTCAGAAATGTATATTTGTGAATGTGGAGATGTTATATTGGTTTCACTGGTAAAAATAAATAATTGAAATGGGTATATATTTGTTTTTTGTTAAGTTGCCTAATAATTATGCACAGTAATAGTCACCTGCACACACAGATATCCCCCTAAAATAGCTAAAACTAAAAACAAACTAAAAACTACTTCCAAAAACATTCAGCTTTGATATTAATGAGTTTTTTGGGTTCATTGAGAACATGGTTGTTGTTCAATAAGATTATTCCTCAAAAATACAACTTGCCTAATAATTCTGCACTCCCTGTATGGTAAGCATAGGTTATGTTGTACCTACATTATCCATCCATCTTTTTCTTAAATTTTATCATATGTTTTAATGTCTTTTTATGTCTTTTCTATGTTTTTATGTCTTTTGATTACCTTAAATTTACAACACCTTGGTCAACAGTTCTTTTTTTAAATGTGCAATATAAATAAATTTGACTTTGACTTCTTCAGCCTGGTGGGTCCCTCCACCTCTGGTATCCACCATTTAGTTCAGGTGTTACAACCACAACAGGCACCAACCACCTTGTGGCCGCAGCTCAGTGCAGCGACTTTAGCAATGGAGGTGGTGAACATGTGTTTGGCACATTTATGATTTGAATGCAACAATGCATTCAGATCATAGTTCTGATTGCAAAAGCTGCCAGACAGGACAGAAGACAAAACAAAAGGAAAAAAAAGTAATTAAGTTAGCTTTAATAGGTTAGTAATGTGTTATTAAATAGAAGAGGGGAGTTGTGCATTTTGCAGCTCTGTTTCCTACATATTACACAGAAACTACCACAGATCTTCATCGGATCATATTGTTACCAAGGTATTACGCTTACTAATTGGTTTTGTTTTATGGGGGTGTCTTTATTTCCACATTATTACCCACTTTTTGGGCCCTTATTATCCAGGTACATAAATTTAAGTGTAATATTACTCAACTGTAACCACTGTTGCTACCATGATATTACTTGATAGCTGTAATAGAAAGTGCTGGCATTATTTCTTCCAAGCACACTAGGTATACTATGAAAATGGCTGTCTTAGATGTTCAATGTGCAATCACTTATCAAACATGGACACTAATTAATATTGCCAGTGGTGGTGGTAAAGTGATGGGTTTAGCTGGGGCTGGGAGCCCCAAATCAAATTATGCTTAAAGCCCTGTAATACCTTGGGCTGACTCTGAGAACCATTCACTTTAAGAATAGTTTCACGTTTTCTATTTCATTTTTTAATTAGCACATAGACCGAAAGAAATCCAAACCATTTAATCATGTTTTTATACCATGTTATTAAAACAGAATCATGGCTTAATCTTTGCCCCTCATGGTAGAAATGTTCTTACTCAGAGCAAAAAAGCCCAGCAAAGTTATATAATCTCTCTAGAATGTCCAAGGGTAAACTAAGGAAACACTGGAGAGATTTTATCTCTCGACTGACCTGGGAAAACCTCAGTGTTCCCCCGGATAGGCTGGTGACTGGGGAAAGGGCAGTCTGGGTTTCCCTGCAAACTGGCCCTGGATAGGCAGAAGAATGGATGGATGAATGGATGGATGGATGGAGGGATGGAACATTGGTCCTCATTTACTAATAAATACTTGGAAATATTCTTACTCTGGGCAAAAAAATTAATTGCATACACATGATCTGGGTATGCTTTATGGTTTTTGAAAATGCACTTGCATACTGCCATGCTTGTCTATATGAGAAAACACATTTACCTCCAGGTGAAACAGAGGACGCACCTTCAAGGTGAGGATACAATAGAAAGTTCAACCACAAAAAAAAAACAAAAACTGAAACAATTGCATCCAAAGAAGAATCCAGAAAAGGCACAGTTTTCCAAAGTGTTTCCGGTGTTTCAACTGGAATGACCACTGTTTTTAAAAAAAAAAAAAAGAAAAGAAAAGAAAGAAACAACAATGGAGAACATTGAGGCAATGGTATGCCTGTTCAGGACTAAGGTGTTGATTTGTGTGTTGCCATCATCCTCACTGTGGGGTTCAAAAAATGTCAAACATTTTTTAAAAAGAATCTCACTTTTTGAATTAGTCTCAACTCCTATAACAATGGAATTTTACAACTTATATAAATACAATAAGACTATTCAAGAAATCCTTTTCAATCACAATATAGCATCATTGTGGAGGTTGATACATTACACCTAAACATTCCTATACACCACGCACAGCACTGGCTAGTGCAGTGGTTCCCAAACTTTTTTTGCCAGGCATGTTCGCGCCCCCCCGCACAAACTCATCCTCCAAACACACACCCATATTTTGCTCCATTGCGGTTTATTTAACACCTCAAACATTTAGTAAATGGTTAAGCAAATACAAGTAAACGGCAATAAATTACAGGCAGTAATAAAATATACTACTAACTCTTTTACGCTACGTCCACACCTACACGGGTATTTTTGAAAACGCAGCTGTTTCTATGCGTTTGGCCCTTTCGTCAACACGTAAACGGCGTTGCGATTCACCGAAAACGGAGATTTTTTACAACTCCTGTTTTGCGTTTATGTGTGGACGAGGAATACAGAGTTCGTCAACGACAAAGGTATGTGCGTCTTTTCACGTCACGCTGTGCGCCACGTTATTGTTTACATGAGATGAATTGCAGAATGGCAGATAGAGACAAAATTCTGTTACTGTTAATCTGACTATCTTCAGGTTTTACATGCTTACATATACACACGCAGTTACTGTCCCTCCATTTAGAAAGGCAGAGGCGTCATGGTGTGATTATTTTACGTGTAGTTGTTTTTTTTCCTGTGTAATATTCAATACTGCTGTCAATACATTTTTCAAAAAATGCCTCTCTGTGCAAAATGGGTTCAAAAACAAAAACAGCTGTGGGATACTGTTTGTCCGTGATTTGAAGAGCCCAGCGCTGCTCCCGACGCAGGGAAAACTAATTTTGCAGGGGAGACCTACTTTGGCACTTGTGCAGGTGAAGCCAAAGGGAAGATATGCTTCACCATATTTTCTAGTCTTTGGCTTGGAAGGAAGTTGGTTTGGAAACATATTTGGCGATGCCTGATTTGCCTCTAATCAGCCTGTGGTAGTGTCTTCACTCTCTACTTGATTTGTTAAATACATGTTGCTCTGTACCCACGCAGCAGATGAGTAAACAGAAGTTTAAAATGTGTTGTGAACTATTAAAAATGAGGCAAAGACGTGGAGGAGAGCTACAGGGAACAGCATGAGGATGAAGAACTGCAGAGAGGGTTATCACAAAGAGTCAAAGGGCGAACACACAAATTTTCCAAATATTTCCATCTCGTCACATTAGATCCACTGTGTACATCTATAAAGTGTAATTATTCAAAAATCAATTTTCAAACGCACCATTTTTATTTAACTCCTATGCTTCTGAAGAGCCTGGAAGCGACTTGATCGTTGATTTACATGTACCACATAGTAAGAGGTGTCATCTCATTATTGCTGTCTGGCATGAGTGCCACCAACCCTCAGGTGCTCGCTTGGCATTATTTCACTACCTACTCAGAGGGACACGCAGCACGAAAACAAGAAACTCTCTGCATAAAAACAGGAAATCATACATTTTGTAATTGTTCCACAGAGGGTGCGCTTTTCTTGACCCTTTTACCCTACTGCTCCACGCAATTTCCTTTTCTTTGATGTTTTCTCACTGTATATGTGAGCTGATGTTTACATGTCTCTGGGAAGCCAATTAAAAGCTAGCCTGTGGCTAGGCTGCACGGGATAAAAGCGCCTAACGTGACACATCCTGAATATATTCATCCTCCTAATTCACCTGTGGAAGTCATGATGTGCTGATCAAACAGTGTTGGGCTTTGCATGCGTTTGCATGTAACTGATCTGGTTGGCATAAATAAGCTCAAGAAAGGAAACAAATTGTTAATCCCATGGCCAGAAAATTATTTAGAAATATTCCAAGTGCCACCTAGTTATTCTATTCTTTAGCCTAATACACAGATTTTTTCATAAAAAAAAAAAATATTGTAGGGTGTACCTGGCAATATAAAGTGCCTTGAGTCGACTGTTGTTATGATTTGCCACTGTACAAATACAATTGAGTTGAATTGAATTACAAAATAAAATACTAGCAGGACACTTTAGTGTATAAAAAAGAACAGCAAAGGAAGGAAATAATGGAATCAGTGGCTTGACTTTTATACATAGACATTCCATCCAGTGCTGTTGACAGTAAATATTAAAACATACCATTTAAAAATAACTGATATTTTTAACTTACCTAACATAAATGAAAAAGTTCTAGGGGATCAGAAGTATTTTTTCAACCGCACAGACCCAGAAGATGCCGCTATCTTTTATACTGTCTATGGTGGTAAAAATCAGTGCTGTCAAAATAAATGTATATGACAATTAAGTATGTACACTACTGTGCAAAAATCTTGACCCACTTTTCATGTCTTTATATTTTGCTTCCAAGGATCTAGACTTTTTGAATTTTTAAAAGTAATCTTGAGCAGATTTCAAGATTTCAAAGTTGTTGTTTTTTTCTTTTTCTTTTTTATTGGCTGGTTGTTTACTCAATTTCAGTCCAAATGATCAACCAGTGTTGTATCTACACATAATGACCAATTAGGAAATAACTCATTTTTAACTGTATATATATATAGGTACTTCGTTATTAGCAGAAAGACACCTCAGAAAGTTCAGGAAAGGTGTTCATGAAAAATATTGACTTTTAATTCAATATTTAGGATTGTACAAACTGTTTTCGCCTTATATACTGCATTTCCATGTATGTTTGAATATCTAGCAAAAAAATAAATGTGTGGTTCGAGATTTTTGCAGATCTGCAAAAAAATATTTTCATATCTTCCAACATGTGGTTGAGCTCTGGTGGAAAGCTTAAGTCCAAACAGCAGACCACACGCCTGTGCAATGCGAACCAGTGAGAACCACCACAGTTTGAATAAAGACACTTATAACCAACTAGGCATCTTCTGGCTGTACAGCCCTTCTGTCACATATAGCCCTATCTCTGACTTCTTCACCATGCCTTTGTATCTACACATAACATCACACATAACATCTGTTATGTGTGATAAAAACATAAATCTTCTATTAAATGAAGAAATAAATTATGAGAGTAGAGTCATTTCAACAAACATTTGAAGGCAAGACAAAGCTTACCTAAACGTGAAATCTCAGGAATTTTCTTGAATTGATTTTCCTCTGCTTCCCTGGCTGCTGTATCTGGTGTATATGGTGTCCGGACTTCCACCGCTGCCTACGACTGCGTTTCCTGTGTCAGTGAAACTCACGGACTTTTGGCTTCCATTCTTTTGGCTTCATGGTTCGAGCACATCGAAGCTCAGTTTGATCTTCGTGGCATTTCATCCAGTGACACAGAATACCATCATGTGGTGACCTCGCTGGATCCGCTGTCCACCTGCTGTCTAATGACCCTCCTTCCAGAATCCCCCCACCCATGGGAAATACACCGCTCTCAAGGCGCTGCTTCTACGGCACTACTCCCCGTCCGACGTGGAGTGGGCCGAAAAACTTCTCTCTCCCGGTCTGGGATAAGAGCATGCTGTCCTTACTAGAACCGCTTCCTCCTACAGTTGCCGGCTTCTGTGCGAGCTAGCCTCGCCAACTTCCTGCTGCTGGCCGCGAAGGATTACCACTCACTGGCAGAAGAAACTCCTGACTACTAGGAGCTTCAGCTGTTTTTGGCACCAAAGCACAGCGCTGTCTTGAAGCTTTAAGCCCAGGGAAAAGAAGCCCACCAGCGCTCTGTAGTGGCCGTGACCGCTGGCGACAAGGAAAGGCTGCTCTTCATAGAAGACTCACCCTCGGGGAGACGTTTTCTGGTCGACTCCAGCTCCCAGAGAAGCCTCCTCCTCCCGGGAGGGAAGCTGGCTGAGGTGCTGCGGGCCGCTGCTAACTGCGGCTAATGGCTTTCCCATCAAAACCTTTGGTGAAAGGTTGGTGACTGTCTGTTTTCATGCTCGGGATTTCCAGTGGAGCTTTGTAGTTGCTGCAAGCTCTGTGCCGATTAGAGGCGCAGATTTTCTTTGTCCTCACAGACTATTCGTTGATGTCGCTAACAGACGTTTGATCGATGCTGTGTCATTTTCTTCACTGCCTGTTTTAATTGGGGCGCTGAGCCCGTGGTGCATGCTAATTTTGTAGCTTCAGGAAACGTTTTTCAATGTTTGCTTTCCAGGTTTCCCTCACTGACTGTCCCTATTTTCTCAAACACAGTTATCAATTACTGGGTGGAGCACTATATGTTCGCACGTGCACACCGCCTTGACCCCGCCAAACTGTCCGTCGCTCAGGAAGAGTTTGCGACTATGGAGAGCCTGGGCATTGTGCAGAATTCAAATAGTCCCTGGGCTGCCCAAATCTGACCGTCAGTGGCGGCCTTGGATTTTCGCCGTCTAATTAATATCACCCACATCCAGGATTTTTCCACCTTGATTTTTTCTAAGATTGATTTAGTACGGGAGTCTCACCAGGGTCCTTAGGATGTCCCCAAAACCGTCGTCATTACTCCATTTAGCCTTTTTGAGTTTTTGCGCATGGCCTTCGACCGTGAAAGGTGCCACCCAAGCTTTCCAGCATTTGGACTCTGCCTTCATGTCCTGAGGGGCAGGGTTATGGCTACCAACACTGACTATTAGACAGTTAAACAGGTACTCACAGACACACAGCATCTTCTTTAGCTGCTGCCTTTAAACATATCATGCATTATTAGTACTGTATTGGCAAATAGAGGAAGTGGCTGACATCCAGAAGTCCTACCAATGGCTGGACAAAGTTGGACTGGAAGACAGCACAGAGGCACTAATCATGGCAGCACAAGAACAAGCTCTGAGCACAAGATCCATAGAGGCTGGGCTCTATCACAGCAGGCAAGACCCCAGGTGCAGGCTGTGTAAAGATGACCCTGAGACAATCCAGCTCATAACAGCAGGTTGCAAGATGCTAGCAGGCATACATGGAACGCCATAACCAAGTGACCAGCACTGTATACAGAAGCATCTGTGCCGAGCTACAAAATAGGAGACGCCCCTAGAGTGGTCGAGAATGATTGAGCTATCCTGTGGGACTTCCAGATACAGACGGACAAAAAGGTGATGTTCTAACAGAGACATAGTGGTGGTAGACAAGCAGAGGAAGACAGCTGTAGTGATAGATGTAGCAATACCGAATGACAGCAAAATCAGGAAGAAGGAACACAAGAAGCTGGAGAAATACCAAGGGCTCAGAGAAGAGCTTCAGAAAATGTGGAGGGTGAAGGTAAGAGTGGTCACAGTGGTAATCGGAGCACTAGGTGCAGTGACTCCCAAGCTAGGCGAGCAGCTCCATCAGATCCCAGGAACAATATCCAAGATCTCCGTCCAGAAGAGCGCAGTCCTAGGAACAGCAAAGATGCTGTGTAGGACCCTCAAGCTTCCAGGCCTCTCTTTAAGCCGGGGAGCATGACGGCTCTGTGCAGTATCTTTGCTGTACCTGGTTTTGTTTGCCAGTCTTGTGGTACAAGCTGCAAATGACAGTGACCTCAGACACACACAAACATGCAAATATGTCTATGTTCCTTGATGCAGAATCTCACTTTAATAATGGAGAACTCCCAGCTGTGTTTGGCCATCATTTATTTATGCTCTCCTCTTTCTTTGCCTTGAAATGCTTTCTAATGCTTATGAAAGTGACACTGGAGGAAATTTTCAGCTCCTTTGTGAAGCAGTTTGAGTTTTCAATTGAATCTGTTATGTTTGACACAACAGAAGTCTACACATTGTAATATCAGACTCAAACACATATCTTAACACATCACTTTTTTTGCAAGCTGATACTAATTAATATAAGCTGACTTTGCCATCAAGTTAGGTGATGTAAAATATTTTTTGAAAATTCCATCTGAGTGAATTTAAAATTAGGCAAAGAGAGGGGTGACATGCAATTGCTTTACTGTGGGGATCATTTTCTGCAACATTTCGTGTTATTGCATCTCTGCCCTACCATGCTTTTATTCAAAATTATACATGTGTGCAACTCTGTCATTACAACAACAACTGTGATGATGATTTATGCTAAGTAGCAATAATGTCTTCTAAGCTAAGTATAATATAAAAGTGTAATAACAATTACACTGAGCATATGCAAAATGGGAGCTCAACAACTTAGTGCTTTTAGACAGTTAAGCTTAGCGAATGAAGTAAGCTGGGCCTGTCAACCCATGACGCATTTCAAATGGGGATGAAGACAAGGGGCAGAAAGTCAGATGTTTATTTTTGTATTTTCTGCTAAATGAAAGGTAGCAGCAGTGTGAAGTGTAATACAGGGTAGCAGTAGAGCTCAATGGGCTTTTACTTTAGCTTTCCTTTATAATGCATACTTTCTTGGTTAAGTCTGTTGTCTCTCAGCTACTTAGTGAGACATGCAGTTTTTACACAACCATCTGGAGATCTATATATTTCCTATAAACATGATCTCCCCATTTTGTTAGCTATCATTGCATTTTCTAAGACTAACAATATCTTAGCAAATGGATCCTTGCTTAAACTGAATCTCTACAGCCATAGAAGGAATGGGTAAACCTACCTTTCTTTTATATTGAAATATTAGTATATGTACCACTTAAAATTTCGCCACCCCTTCCAGTTCCTCTGGGTGGAAACCAGGGCATTCCCAAACCAACAACATAGCTGCTGACATAATATTTCCACCCAGTCCTAGGTTTGCCCTCAGATCCTCCCATTTTATTATGCCTGAAACACTTATGGTATTCCAGTCACATGCCCATACTGGCTCCTTTTGGTGTGCAACCCCTACTCTGAGCCCCTCCTAAATAACCTTGCTTCTTATCTTATCTATAAGGGACAGCCCACACTGAAAAAAGTGATTCTGGCCCCGTAGTAAATCCTTTTTATTTTATTTTAGTTCATTTGATTGATTTTAACATGTTATTTCCTTATACACATACATTTTGATTAATTTTAAAATGTAGCGCTTCTTTTTAAAACTACTTTATTAAGTTAATTAAATGTAACTTGGAATAAATACTTACATCCAACCAGCTGTACAGTAAACTCATCTCCACATGTGCGTAGATTACGCCATACAGCCTAAAAAATGTGTTCATCCTTCTTCTGACTTTTGAAGATGGCGTGAGCAGGTCGACAGTAGTTTGGCTTTGGTGAGTAAAGGTTTCAAACTTCTTTACGTCTTTGCATTCACTTGATTTTGTTTATCTGACAACGTGACAACTGAGACATTACTAGACATGTCTCAGTTTAACATTTAAGAACATTACTAATTATTTGCAAGAGCCAAACTGAGTGACATTCACTCCTCTTTTTTTTTTTTAATCTCAACAGCAAGCAAATGGATGTGGCAACTTTCCTTCTGACGAAGGAGAACGAGCCAGCGGACACAAACCCATCAGTTACATCTGATGGGTTTGTGTCAGCTATCAATCTGTCAATCCTTTCAGTGTCTGGGCCGGGTGAGGTCTAGGAGCACTAGAGCTACATTCTTGGACACCACTGAGAGGCTTTCTAAGTTAAAGCATATGGTCTAAAGGAGTGTATCGAAAAAACATTGATTGCACAAAATATTTTGAGATTTGAATGCAAACCAAAGAACTGATAGAGTAAAACCAACAATGCTACACTCAAAGGGATGTCCAATGGCAGTTTGATTTGACTAAAATTTATTTTTTTTTAAATTAAAAACTTGTGTTTTTTATTTTTCAATATCTTTTGTACGGTTCTGTGAATAAAGTAATGGTGCAAGGTACTTTTGTTTTATACATTTGAGTTTAATTTTTCACTTAGAGGTACACATCTCATGTTGTGATCTTTACTGTTTGCACCACTTCCATGACTTGTTGTTCTTTGTCCTAAAGGTATCTTAGGCTGTATGTTTGTCATATCAAAATTTGAAATTGTATTAATTTCTCAGCATTGAGGACACTTAAACACTGTCTAAAGCCTCGATTTGCAAAAACATTTTTCCCAAAATGAGAAATAATAAGAAATAATCTTCTAGAGATCACTACGCAGCTTTACTAGTTGGATCACTGGTTGTGAACTAGTTGCCTAAAACAATGTAATAATCAAAACTGATACACAATGTTATATACATGTTTCATTTTCTTCAGCGTTCACTGTATAATATGATTTGATTTGGGTTTTATGTTTTCTTTTTACAGTTTTGGTATGACTGTAAGTATGAAATCTGTGGTGCTGGTCACTTTTTCTATAAATACATTTATCGCTACCTAAGTTACTACTTACATGCATTTGAATACTTTTTTTCATAAAGCGGAAACATCAACTGTGCTGCTGTAATGAGAGTTCCTGCCATACGTTTAAGTTCAAACTGACCTCAGGTATTTTATTTGTGACATATTTACTTGGTGCTTTAGGTACATTTTGGAATGTATTCAATTCAAGATGGCTTGTGTTGCATTTCAAATTTGACAATAAATGTTGCACAGTGCATTATGTTGTTTTCTTTATTTGTGAAGCTAATAATGAGGTTTTAAAAGATTACTACAGTAAAGCTAACTAATTGCAAATAAGCAGTTTAATACATCTCTGTGTACTTTTAAAGAAAAGGAAAATAATAATCTTCTTGTAAAACTAACATGAATTTAATTAGAATTAAAAAGAATATTCAAGTTAAAATAACTTTAAAATATTTGAGCTGAAAGGGCACAGAGCATTTAGGTCTGTGAAGGTTCTCAGTCATCCAGGTCATCGTAGTCAAAGGAGTTTGCAAAGAAAAGCGTCTGGACTTCTGTAAGTTGTTTGAAGACGTTTCACCTCTCATCCGAGAAGCTTTTTCAGTTCTAAGGTCAAATGGCCGAGAGTCCCAGATTTAGTCTCAGCCACCCTCTCCAGTGCGAAAGTCCCTCCGTCTAACCTTACATTACAAGAAAAGAAGGCCGTCGCTTCCCTGAGCAAAGACCACAACATCAATATATTACCAGCGGATAAGGGAAGGTGCACCGTGGTCCTAAACACAACAGATTACCACACAAAGATCACTACTCTCCTCAGTGACAACAACACCTACGAAGCTTTAAAGCGAGACCCCACAAGCAGCTACAAAAAGAAAGTTATAGCTTGCCTTCAAGACCTTGAAAAGGACAAAATCATTGACCGCATTACATATCACCGCCTTTATCCAGGGGATGCCATACCCTGCATTTATGGACTTCCTAAAATCCACAAGGAAGGGGTCCCACTCAGACCCATAGTCAGTAGCATAAACTCAGCCACTTATAACATTGCGAAACACCTTGCTACCATCCTTGCACCTCTCGTGGGGAACACCCCACACCACATCAAGAACTCCACCGACTTCACCGGCAAGATCCAGAAACTTACCCTGGATCCAGATGAAACCATGGTGTCCTTTGATGTAGTCTCTCTCTTCACTTGCATACCCACCACGGAAGCAGTGGAGACTGTCAGAAAACGACTACAAGAAGACAGCTCCTTGGAAGACAGGACCAACTTCACACCCAATCATATCTGCACACTTTTAGACCTCTGCCTTACCACAACATACTTCAAATACAACGAAGGCTTCTACAGACAAAAACATGGCTGTGCCATGGGCTCCCCCGTGTCACCTATTGTAGCCAACCTTTACATGGAGGAAGTGGAAAGGAAGGCTCTTGGCTCTTTCAAAGGAAGAGTACCCAGCCACTGGTACAGATATGTAGATGACACCTGGGTCAAAATCAAGACACAAGAAGTGGAATCCTTCACTGCGCACATTAACGCTGTGGATAAAAACATCAAGTTCACCAGGAAAGACACAAAGGATAACTGTTTGCCTTTCCTGGACTGCGCCGTGCACATTGAAGAGAATGGCAACCTCAACATCGAAGTTTACCGGAAGCCCACACACACGGACCAGTACCTCCTCTTTGACTCCCATCACCCTCTGGAACACAAACTTGGAGTAATTAGGACCCTACACCACCGGGCAGAACATGTTCCCTCTAAGCCTGAGGGAAAAAAGAAGGAACACACACACGTAAAGGAAGCACTCAAAACATGCGGTTATCCTAACTGGGCGTTTATAAAGTCAGCAAAGAGTCACAGAAAAGAAGATCAGACACGAGCGAGGGAGGATAAGAAAGACAGACGCAACAACGTTGTCATCCCCTATGTAGCCGGTATATCAGAGAAACTCAGGAGAGTTTTCTCCAAGCACGACATCCCAGTGTACTTCAGACCCAGCAACACACTCAGACAGAAACTGGTACAACTGGCACAACATAGAAGAGCCACCTCCACAGGACAAGACTCAGCAGTCCATCTGCATCTTAAGGATAAAGGTCACTCTTTCGAGGATGCCAATATTCACATTTTGGACAGAGAGGACAGATGGTTTGAAAGAGGAGTGAAAGAGGCCATCTATGTCCACTGTGAGCGACCATCTTTGAACAGAGGCGGTGGTTTACGACACCAACTGTCTGCCATCTATAATCCAGTTTTGAGTTCCCTCCCCAGATGCCTTAACGCCCACTCACATCCTGGGCCATCTGACCTCAGGAATTCACATGACAAGGTGGGGCCAAGGTTTCACAATGAGCTCACCCGAAACCCTGGCTGATTAGGTCCCACACCCGCTTTCACACCTTGGCTCATGTGATTAGAGGATCACCAGGGGGTCCTTTATCCCTCTTTGGGGGGATACTCCCACTGGGTTTAAATCTGGGACTCTCGGCCATTTGACCTTAGAACTGAAGAAGCTTCTCGGATGAGAGGTGAAACGTCTTCAAGCAACTTAAAGAAGTCCAGACGCTTTTCTTTGCAAACTCCTTTCACACAGAGCATTTACATTGAATCTACTAAAATTTCATTATTTTGGTCTGCTTAAAAATGTATTTAGATTTACTTACATTTATTTAGCACAACATAGCATCGCAGCTTGGCATAATAAAATTAAGTACCACTGACAAAACATTTTTTTGGTGCAGCAACTTTCTAGAGGAAGCGTATTTACTTCTTTTATCAGTGATCTCTTTCTTTCACTATCCAAATCCTCAGCCTTTTGGTCGAACTATTATTAGACAGTCCTTGCATATTACAAAAGTTTAGAGATGTTCATATTATATTATAATACACTATTATATAATCTACTGTTTTTTTCCTGTTTAGTTCATTTCAATTTCATGTTTAAATGCGTAACCAGGGTCCACATTACCAGTTTGCACACATCTGCTAGCCGCTGTATAGCTGTATCCACAATCCGTGTCATGACTGCTGGTTTTCTCCCAGAGCACTGACCAGCACTGAAACGTGCACAGCACAGAAAGGGACTTAAACCTCCAGTTTTTCAAAATCTGGGTTTCACTATCCAAGGGCAATTAGAAGGCTTTGTTGAGACACCAAATTCAGTGTAGTAAAACCAAGTGCTGTAGTAACAGCATGTACTACATCTTTCAATCAGCAAACATTATCCTGCTCCTTTCATTGAGAGAAAAACTGTAAAGACTAATCTGATTTGTTACAAATGGCAGTTTTGTGTGGCTCTGGAATACCACCAATTCGGTCATCAACACAGAGGTAATGGTGGCCTTTGTAGGTCATTATATCTATTAAACATTAGATTTTTATAACAATAAAAACTTCTTTTTAAAAAATATATATGTGTATATTTGTTTTAAAAATGTGCTTTAGCGGGAGAGAACATTAACAGTATATTAAAGCCCAGAAAACTCAAAAATGTTTGAGTTTCTTTTTAAAGTTCCTCAGAATTGCTAAAGGGAACTTCACAAGGGGTCTGATTCTCTTTGCCACTAATAGTCATGCATAGACTTTTTACCCTTTTTATCCTGTTTATACTTGAATCTCAATTAGACTTGTTTTTTAAGCTTTTCCTTAATTTGTTTTTAAAATTCAATTTCATATAACTGCATCCATTCTCAAAGATGCCGTTTTTTAAATGCAAGATGAACATTTGAAGCACTGAAAAGGACTCTCCTCAAATATCCTCAAGTAATTGCAAACACAACATAACCTTCCTTCACACATAATGTACTACAAGCACCACTCTCCTGAAGGAGGTGCAGTCATGCAATGTTAATTTTTTCACTAAGTGTGTAAAAGCTCCAGGGAACAGGTTTCATAGTGAGGTTTCTGTAGCCTTTCTGAGAGTGAAACGCCCTGTGCTCCACAAGCGAATAATTCAAGCCAGTCTTAAAGCATTACTCCCAAGTCAAACAGAGAGGGGGAAATTCGTGTAAAGTATGTGTGTATCAGATAATAGATATGAGCATGAAATGCAAATGTGTTAGTGTGCATGTATAAACACAAACTTGCACATGTGGATACAATGGGGGCTCCTCTGGTCACAGTGTTAAGAATTAGTAGGACAGCCAAGGCCAGACAGCTAAAATAAATTCAATAAAATATGTATGCAGGAAGCGTAAGAGGCAGAGAGCACCTTTACCTGCTTTCCTTTTCTTTCTGGTGTCTGCTGGGACCAGAGGTTGAGATGAAAACAGGAAATAGAGGGGATAAAAAAGGGAGGAGGGTAAGAAGTTCATTCCCTGAATGGAGAGCTGAAGAGATGGCTGAGACTAGACAAGAGATGGCTCAGGTCTCTCAGGGGCCACCCAAGGCCTTTAAAGCAGCACAGAATGGCTTTATGCTTCTCTTATTGTTTTTGTATCTCTATATTTTCACTTTCTGCACTGGTAAGATACATGTTTAAACATGTTAAAATTCATGTGAACCTTGTATGTGTTATTGTAGGGTTTACCTTACAATATGAAGCGCTAGGAGGCACCTATTGTTGTGATTTGGTGCTGTATAAATAAAATTTTCTCTTATGTTATTAAAAATATCAAATGCCTATCTCAAGAGGACTTCAGCTCAGCTATTTAAAAAGGAAATTAAAAAACAATGTTATTTCCCATATTACACATGCAACAATTTTAGATCGTACAACCAACTGTGTTGGATGTGGGGATAATGTTGTCTAAGGAAAACATTCTTCAGTCCCTGTTTACGATATCCAGTTAATCTGTTTGTTTGGTTAGCAACCTAACGAAATGAAAAACAAAACATCACTATCGCCCCCTGGTGTCTGGCTGCAGTATAGGTAATAAACCCCGCGTCCTCCATGTTAGTGGAAGGACTGGGATCAAACTAAAGCAAAGAAGCTCTCCTCAGGAATCTACGTTCATGAATGGCACAATTAAGTAACACAAGTAAGATGAATTACTGAGGGTTAAATATGTTCTTTATTCACTGACTGCCTGTAATATCAGTTCCAGCTTCTAGCTGACATCTCAGTTTGTTACATAGCCACACATGACCACAAAATAAAAAAAACGGTAATAAAGTAGCAAAGCATAATATTTATGTACTGAAATCAATTACAGACATTTCGCATCTCAAGTCAAAATGTATGCTAAATTTTTCCCATTTTTTTTAGCACTGACTGTTTTTTAACTGAGTTTGTTTCAAGTATTCAGGTTAAAGAATCAGTCTGAATTATTCTTGATGAGGTACTTTCATAAAGTTATATGTGCAGTACTCCGTACAGCTTACATTCTTTGAGAAAAATACTGTGAAGGATTAATATATGTTATCTAAAACTCAGGCAGAAGCTCAAACACTGGTGATACTATATTACTGTTGTTCTCGGTTTCCCTGCACATGACCACAATTGAGCAAAACAACTGAACCAGGAAACCTGCTCCATCATCTCATCTTTGCTTATTTCCATTTATAGAGCACCATCGACTGGATTTACTGGTATATAAGGTGGGGCAAGGGGTGGTGTAGCGGGTTCAAGGGGCAGTGCCATGCAGCCTCCTCGTCCTAACGCCAAAGAGGAAGCTCCCTGCCCCCGTCCCGGCTGAGCGGACGCCACCGTTGCAATTAACTAACCCGTTTCTCTCCACTCTGCCTCCCCAGGTCCTGGAAGCGCCTGGCACAGTACGCAGTGGCCGGAACACCTGAGGTGGGAGTGTCCGCTGATGGAGGTCAGGCAGGTGTTCCACATCACCGGGGCTCCGGCACCCTCCCCAAGTCTAGGAGGGGACATACAGCATTCTGTTAAGGTGTCAAGGGGGTATACGTCATGCTTTAGTGAAACGGGCTGCACACAGATCCTCGTTCACCAAACCCTGGTTCGCCCCAGGGCCTTGTTGGAGGCGGAGTGGGTGGAGATTAGATGTGTGCATGGGATGTCCATAAATATCCCATAGTGCCACTCCTAATTGTTTCCCAGTATGTAAGGGGCGGTCAACTGCCCTGTTCTGTACATCAGCCGGAAGCTGTCGGAGCGAGATGCAAACTACAGTACAGTGGAGTGCCTGGCGATCTGGCCGATTCCCTTCGTTATTACCTCTTGGGATGCTCATTCACCCTCTGCTCAGACGACGCCCCACTACAGTGGCTTCACCGCATGAAGGATGCCAACATCCGGATCACCCGGTGGTATCTGGCATTACAGGCCTTTAAGTTCAAGAGATTTGGATTTGGCCAGATGTGGCCTTCAGTCGGGCGGTTGGGGTGTGTGGTAGGGGTGTGGTCTCTGGCTCTGCTGCAGGGGAGGGGTGGTGCAGCAGGCTCAAGAGGCAGCGCCAGGCAGGCTGAGAGCACAGGTGAGATCACCTGTTGATGAGGTCTCGGGTCCTTTTTAGTGATGCTGAGGAAATGAGACAGGAGTGGAGTATGGAGTCGAGAAATAAAGAAAAAAAATTTAATTCCCACCTGAACTCTGTGTAGGTCCTGATCATTCATATAAGGCTTTGTCTTTTTTGTTCTTTTAACAAACAGCTCATATGTCAGCTGTCAGCAGAACTGTAGAACTAAAAAAATGTAAGAGCAGAACTTCAGATCAGTGTGTGAGGACAGGGAACAGTTGGCTTTATTTCAGATTTAAGGAATGAACTTTACATTTTCACAGTTTGTGATGATTGTATGATTAAAGGAGCTGCCCTCATATTCAGACCTCAGCACCAACAAATGACAACAGAAAAATCATCCTATATGTTCACTCTACTATATTAACTCCAAAATTAAATGATAAAAAAGTACAAAGGCTAAGGTACCATATCATGTACTGTCAGTGAAAGCTGCAGCTGTTTTATTGATAAAGTTAAAGACAAAAAGTCAAAGGGTTTAATCACCCGTGTAACTGGTGTGACTACATATCAGCAGTAACTCAGTTTGGTGTTTAAAAAAACTGCTGATTTCAAACCTTCACTGCCTTTATTTAAAACACTGAATGCAGTCGGCTGCTTGAAGAGGACATTGTATTTTCTCTGACAGCTAAATAAAACCTGATGGAAGGTCAAATCTCTTCACTTGTATGTGGTACTAAAAACTTTAATCTGTAATTCTTTCACACTTTGTTTTGCCAATTGTGTGTTATTTACCATAAAGTAAGTAAGTAAGAGGAATTTTTTGGAGGATTCATAGTCAAAGTCAAAGCCTCTCATAGTCAAAGATGATGTTTTTGTAAATTTTTGGTTTATCAAAATTAGCTTGTTGAATTTGAGTAGAATTGTTTCACTCACTAGAGGTTCCTGCGGTTTGGACCCAAAAGCAGACTCAGTACGTGTGAACTATGCACAAGGTTTATTTACAGAAAAATGCAAACTCAGACTAGAACAGAACGGGAATATCTGTAACAGAAGAGAGAGAAGTTACTGGGCAGGAAAACAAAAGAATGGCTAGAGGTGAGTTAGTATTGCAGTGGGGGTATACTTACTTGCAGGTGGAGGCCGGTTAGCACAGGAAGGGTGGCCGTGAGAGTGTCCTGAGGGGGGTGAGTACATGAGAGGTGATGGGACGGTTCCAAGAGGTCTAGAGGGAAGAGACACGACACGACGAGCAGGAGGGCAGGCTAAGGAGCAAGGTGAGTATGAAACCTTTGGTTTGTAGACTGACTGATGTAGTTGAATTGTACAGGACCAGTGCTGAAGACTTACACGGCAGGAGATGAATCTGATGAAACTGAATGGAACGGAAAAAATAAAGACAAGACGGATGAGCAGGAGCTTATAACACAAGTGGGCTGAGTTACCACCAACTGTAGCATGAGGAACTGGCGGAGAGTGGCAGGCAGCACTGGTTTAGCACCCTCCTACTGATAGCTGCATCGCTTAGCGCAGCAGTGCCTACATTATACCACTCTCTGTACAGTCTACATAGAGAGGTATTCGTTAGTGTAACCTTATTTAGTGTACTAGTATTTATTTTTGGTCACATTTAATTTGACCAGAGCACAAGAACAACCAGAAACAAGGGGTACAATAGCATTGATATAGTTTGTTCATTGGTCAGACCTCAGGGGGATATTGCTTACCCCTGCTTGAGTGACACAATTTCTTCCCAGAAAGTCACTAATTCCACACATTACTTCACTCGTGCTGCAACATCTCTTTTACAGACCAACAACTGTTGGCTGTATAAGAAACAGTGTAAAAATACTACAAACATACCAGACACAGTAAACGCATTTCCTTTAACTCAATAACAAACATACAGAAATGAAGATTACATCTAGCCACTCCTTAGATATTATGCTACCTCCACCCAAGTAGTTAGCTGTCCCCAGCAATTCAAGTGTCCATAGCAAAGTCTTTCACATGCTGGGTGGCAGCTTATTCCACTGGATTAGATGCACCCTTAAAACAGCGTTCAACAGGATCTCTAGCACAGTGTAAGGTCAAACCCACTGGCTCATCAGTTTAAGGGAAAGGCCATTCTTCCTCTCAGGGCTTCTTGATGCCCATCCTCTGGCAGACTTCCTCTAACACAACAGCCTCAAAATAGCAGAGCATCTCGACTGACACAGTGGCAACACTTTGGTTAGGAACAAATATGACTCGGGTCATTTGTCAAAGTAGTCCATAGTTGTAGGTGTTACGAAATCAGTTTCACCCCGGCTCTTTTTATTCCTTGGGCATCCAGAGACGGCACCGGACTCAGTAGTCATTTTCACAAAACCTTTATTCATCTTTATTCATCTTCATTTACGCATGCATCTTCTAGAAGGGGAGACGTGCAAGGCCGGTGTCCCTCTGCAAATCTTCCACTCCTTTGTTTGTTACAGTCAGCTTTATAGAAGCGACCCCATCATAAAACCCCCATGGTGTGCTGCAAACTCTGTGTTTGTGTGTGTATGCGCAAGCACATGAGTGCCTGTATGTGCGCGTACCCGCATGTCTATGTGAGTGCACGTGAGTGACTGTATGCGCGTACCTGTGTGTATGTGTGAGTGCACATGAGTGAGTGTGCATGTAGGTGTGGGTGCGTCGTAACAGTCAAAGCACTGTGTGTGTGTCTCTGTGTATGTGACTTCCTGCCGGTCATAAAAGTAATCTCCTCACTCAATCTACACCAAATTCCTTTAGACAACATACAAAACACAGTTAACATATTACAAACACTGAGACCTCCACTCTGCATCCACTGGGCCATGTGTCCTGAATGCCAAACATGCCAGATAAGGTGGAGAGTCTCCTGCAAACCTACTTCTAAGTTATAACAATTATGACCGTTTATTAGATTCAGATTAAAGCATCAGCATCAGCAACCCCCAACTGTAGCTTCCTGTCTCCTTTTATGACAGCAGACCCCCAGTGTCAATAAATTCCTTTCCCTCTAAACAATTACACACACTCTCCAGGCCTACAGCTAAGCCAAACTGAAACACAGACAAATCCTTCCTTATTCCTCTGATCTAAACAAATTTAACACATCATATTATAATAATTATTTTCTTGTACTCACATAGGTCATAGTGGTTCCGTTTGTTAGTGGTAGGAAAGGGCAAGAAAAAGGAAATTATTTTGATCAAAAAATGTTTTAAAAATCATGAAGTCTTCCACCTGGTCCCGTACCTCTGTCTTTCATAATGCATAATGCCTACCCATTTGGGTTCACATCTGAGGACCTTTTCATTATAAAATGAAGGTGTGAGAATTACATAATTAAAATTAAGTGGTGTTTTTCCTACAACCTATACATAATTTGTGCTGATTTACCCTATTATTAAAAGTTTTTTGCTTATCAGATGGGCAGCTACACTACATATGCTGCAGACTGAAGCAGGGTGACCATGTTGAAAAAGTAGTCACATCCCCAGCAAAGGCAAATCGCATTTTTTGTATTTTCCTTACTAGTGAGCATGAAGGTCAATGCGGCATGGACAAAACAATGGATGTGGTTGCTTTTCAGATGCTACTTGACTTTTCAGTCAAGTAGCATCTGAAGAAAGTGACATTCAAAAATCGGTAAGCTTCATATAAATGTTTGTGTTATCTTACTGTATTGTAATTTGATATGACAGCAGACCCCCCTTCTCTTGTTCTTGGCGAAGGCGGTCGCACTTTTTTTTCCTCCTCCTCTCCTCTCCCTTAGCTTCCCTGCTTAGCCTCTTGTGTCCTTGTATAGTCTCGTGTTTTTTGTATTACTTTTCCCTGGAACACTCTCTCACAGTCTGTTCTCTAAAACCTAAAAGAGGAATTATGGATTTGATCAACTGGTTTCTGAATGCGATTGACACCCCTTCAACGAGAAGTCTGGGCTCGGGTGAGCCTGAGTGCTGAAGATATCTACCTATTCGGAACCATGATAACAGGGTTCTTGCTGATCGGAGCTGGCTTGGCCCTGGCTTATCGAAGAATTAAGGAAGCGGAACCGGCTGTTCAAACCCCCACAAGGCTGCCCGCTGGGATTGAAACGATGGGACGAGGCATGAGTTTCTCGAAATGGGTCATTGAGTGCAGCACAGATGAGATCTTGGAGAACCGCACGGCTGCCGTGAATACTCAGAACAAGACCTCTGAGTGCAAACTGATTACATCTGGAGGGGCTCGCTCGGAATAACACCTCTGGGCGCAAATTGATCACATCTTGGGAAGCGCACCGCGGTCGTGAGTTCCCAGAATCGGCTCTTTGACCACAAGAATGACGACACCACGGAATGTAAGTTTGGACAACATCATAGAAAGCTCACGGCTCTCCAACGGGAGATTGAGAGACCAGAGTTGGACTGTTAGAACAGCTTTGAAATTCTTATGAGTTGTTCACACTAAAGTAAAAACCATCATCATTTCATGCAGAGACCTCTTCAGCGCCAGCTGCGGTCTCAAGGCTGGAGCTGTACAACAACACCCTGATAACGACTGTGTTTAGACTGTTCTTCCCATTCTATGCAAGGCCACCTGGGTTGGCTGGAAGACTGTTTACTTAGCCTGGCAGGGCGAAGGACACTGTCTCAGCTGAACTCTGGACATACACACACACACGCACACAGACATATACACATGCAGATATACACTCATCCCCCCTCCCCCTCCAAACGCCTTCGACGCTTATCCCCTTCTGATGCTGACGGTGGATCATGGAGACCAGCGCATAGGCTGCAGGCCCGGATGTACTGTCTACATTGGATGTCTCTTACCCTTTACCCATCCCTGTTGCTTGTCATGTGTTTCTTTGGTGTATTAAGAGTTTTTTTCATGTGCTATGTGCAGAGGTGTTTTTTTCTGTTCTCAAACTGATCTCCCTGTTGGAGCTCAGTCTGGGGGGAGTTATTTTTTTCTCCTTACCTTTCCTCATGTTGTGCTTTTCCATGTGTAAGACGGCGCTGGCACGGCTGGCAGCCTTAACCCAATTTCCCTCGGGATGAATAAAGTATAATCAATCAATCAATCAATCAATCAATCAATCAATCAATCAATCAATCAATCAATCAATCAATCAATCAATCAATCAATCAATCAATCAATATCATAACACTTGAATGCTTCTTCATATTCTTTCTTAATTTCTTTCAAGATCATGGAGTGTCCTGAATGCCAAACATGCTCTGAAAATGAACAGGGTCTACATCCCAATTGAGATGACTCCATGGATTCATGTTTTTTTTTCCCTCCCCAGCAGCAGGAACAGGAACCTCTCTCTGTCTGTTCAACTCTTCCCTCCAACCAGACTTTGCTTTAGTGATGTAAGTAACCTGCCATCATGCAGAACATTATATCTGTCATGCAATTGAAAAAATAAAGAATATATTAACTGGCACTGACATCTGAGTACTTTCTCAGAAAAACAACAGCATGTTCTACAAACCATACAAACTATAAATAATATGGTAGTTCATCTTTACCATTAAATAATGTAATATTCATTTAATACAAAAAGATGAAAGCTTCCAATATGTGTTAACCTAGATACTTTTACTATAAGTACCTATATGCAGGAAAGAATACTGACTTGAGTCTTCCTTTGTGAGTCTTTCAGAGCTTACATGCTCTCACTGTGTCTCCATAGGTTTCCTCCAGATACTTTGGATTTCTTCATCTTCAAATAGAATAATATGTATGTGCATATATATGTATGTGTGTGTGTGTGTGTGTGTGTTTATGTATGTATGTATGTGTACATATATGCCTTGTATAGGCATGTACATAGGTGTATGCGTGTATATATACTGTTTTCTTGTAATCTTTTTATTTCAATATTTTCATTATTTCTTTTATTTTAACTACGTTGTCAAAACTGCCTATAGATGAGAGGCAGGTAAAATTTCTAAAGTGTAAATAATAGAGAAATGTATGAATGTCGGCTGACTTATGGTCACTAAGACCAGAAAAGTCCTATATAATGTCCCAGTCCATTAAACCTAGTTGTATTTTGACTTGTATTTTTCTGGGCTTCCGACAACTTGCACAATAAAACTATTGCACAATAAGAGTGTACAACAGAGAAGAAAATGAAAGACCATCTTCATATCATTCAGCTTTTTCCGCTGTCAACTGAGTAATGTTTTCTTTCATGGATTCCTTTATTATGCGCATAAGAACAGGTAAATGAAAGCCACAATGAAAATATGACATTTCAGAGAGAAACCTCATTTGTATAGCCAGCCATACATTTCACTGAGCTTCTGCTAAATGCTCCTGTGCTTTGAGCCATAGACTGTTGTAAATCACTTTGCTGTTCCGACACACAACACTGAACTTCAGACACAAAATTCATTTTCAAATAGTTGACTTGTGAGATGATCGGCTCAGCGTATCCCAGACATCTACTTTGCATCAGCACTGCTATATTGGAGTTGTTGTTGTAGAACTGACATGTTGATAGAACAGACTGAGACTTGAATTTGAGTCCTCTTCTTGTCAAGTATTCCTAATGTTTTTTGTGTGTTTGTTTTCCTACATTTCTCTATTACAATAATTGGCCAAACCCTTAAAACTATCACCCTTAAAACCATAACACTGTGTGTAGCTCCAGTTCATCCTATGTCCATGGCCAAGACCAGAAAAGATATTGATATCATATTCATATTTTTGCTAAGTTGTTTGTATGAAAGGACCCAGTTGACAATCCTACCAAGATGCCTCCTACAAGCCTTATGGTGAGATATTCTAAGAAAAGATAAGATAAGATAAGATAAGATAAGATAAGATAAGATAAGATGACCTTTATTAGTCCCACAGGTGGGAAATTTGTTTTGTTACAGCAAAGTGCAAAGTTATGTAGCAGAAATTAGAAAACACTAGAAAGCAATAAAATAAAACAAAATAAAATACCATATACAATAGAATAAAATAGAATAGAATAATATATACAATAGAATAAAATGGAAATACAAATACTATATACAACTGAGTAGGAAAATACAAAAATACAACTCCGTCAGAAGAAGAATTGCACATATAGCAATCTTATTGCACATGTGTGGGTTTGTGTGTTAGATCAGCTGCAAAAGTCTTTATTGTGGAGTCTGACAGCAGTGGGGAGGAAAGACCTGCGAAATCTCTCCGTCCCACACCGTGGGTGCCGCAGTCTCCCACTGAAGGAGCTGCTCAGTGCTGTCAGAGTCTCCTGCATGGGGTGGGAGATGTTGTCCAACAGGGATGACAGCTTAGCCGCCATTCTCCTGTCACTCACCACCTCCACTGGGTCCAGAGGGCATCCCAGAACAGAGCTGGCCCTTCGGATCAGCCTGTTCAGTCTCTTCCTGTCCCCAGCAGAGATGCTGCCACCCCAGCAGACCACACCATAGAAGATGGCTGAGGCCACCACAGAGTCATAGAAGGTCTTCAGGAGTGGGCCCTCCACTCCAAACGACCTGAGTCTCCGCAGCAGGTACAGCCTGCTCTGCCCTTTCCTGTAGAGGGTGTCTGAGTTATGAGTTCAGTCCAGTTTGTTGTTCAGATGAACACCAAGGTACCTGTAGCTGTCCACAGCCTCGATGTCCATACCTTGGATGTTCAGTGGTTGCAGTGGAGGATGCTTGTGCCTCATGGGAGTCTACCACCAGCTCCTTGGTTTTACTGGCATTGATCTGGAGGTAGTTCAGCTGGCACCAGTCCACAAAGTCTTGAGTCAGTCCTCTGTACTCCTTGTCGTCCCCATCAGTGTTGAGGCCGTCTATTGCAGAGTCATCAGACAACTTCTGCAGGAAGCACTGGGTGGAGTTGTGGGAGAAGTCTGCAGTGTAGATGGTGAAGAGGAACGGAGCCAGAACCGTTCCCTGTGGGGGCCCAGTACTACAGACGACCCTATCCGACACACAGCCCTGAGTCCTCACATACTGTGGTCGGTTGGTGAGGTAGTCCAAAATCCAGGTAGTGAGGTGATGGTCCACTCCAGAGTTCCCCAGCTTGTCCTTCAGAACCAAAGGAAGAATGGTGTTGAAGGCACTGGAGAAATCAGTGGGTGGAGAGATAATAGACCTCTCTGCATTGAATCATACCTGTCATTAATCTCTGTCTCTCTTCCACAGCATGTCTTTATCCTGTCTTCCTTCTCTCACCCCAACCGGTCGCAGCAAATGGCCCCGCCCCTCCCTAAGTCTGGTTCTGCCAGAGGTCTATTGCTGTTAAAAGGGAGTTTTTCCTTCCCACTGTCGCCAAAGTGCTTGCTCATAGGGGGTCATATGATTGTTGGGTTTTTCTCTGTATCTATTTTTGTACGATCTACTCTGCAGTATAAAGCGCCTTGAGGCGACTGTTGTTGTGATTTGGCACTATATAAAAAAAATTGAATTGAACTGAATTGAGATTATATCTCTCAGCTGTAGGGATGGGAATCGAGAACCTGTTCTTGTAGAGAACTGGTTCCCAGTAGTTCAATTCCTTGGGAATGTTAGTCTGCTTGCATATCAATTCCACTCATCAGTTCAAGTTGCACATGTGCTCAATCAGCTGATTTCACTTTGTGTGCTGGAGGAGAAAAATAGTGATGCAGTCTACAGTGTGGATATGGATATTATTTTTATTGCACAAAAGGACAAGAGTGAGGGGGTAAAGTGCAAACTGTGCCCAAGACAGAAACAACTACTCCTATGCTCCTAATACAATGGCTCTTTCCAAGCTCCTGCACAGACAGCACGCTAACATTGAACTATCCCGGAACCCAGAGTGATGATAAAGATGAGTGAATGCTGACCCCAGCCAGACCCTGAACTTCAACAGTTGGGACTTTAAATGTAGGAGCTATGACTAGTAAAGGGAAGCGAGTGAAGGGACAGCCAAAAATGGTGGAAGTTCTGGGTTCTGGGTTGCAGCAAAAAGTTACCACGTGACTAGGAAAGTACAGAAAAAGTGTTGAGAGAAACTGTCAAGAAGGTATTTGGTTTATTCAGTGAATAGAGGAAAGAAGACAAAGAGACTTGGTGGTGAAATGAGGAAATGGGGGTATTAGCCAGGGAGATGAAGAAAGTAGACAGGAGTACTTTGAGTAGGCAAACAGCAAAGAAGTAGTCAGCTATATGAGAGAGCTGGACACTAAGAATGGAGAAAAGGACTTTATTAGCAGGCTAGATGGAGAGATCAAAATGGAAAGAATGTGTTAAGTGTAGCAGTGAGACACTTGCTAGGTGTGCAGTATTAGTCACAGATTATTTCAAATTGTGGGTGGGATTACATCAGGGATCAGTTCTGAGCCCCATCTTGTTTTTGGTGGTAATGGACAGGGTAAAGGTGAGGTCAAGCAAATGTCTTCATGGACTGTGACGTTCATAGACAAAATTGTTTGAGTAGGGAGCGGGTAGAAGAGAGCTCTCTTCTACCCGCTCCCTAGAAAGGTGAAGGTATGCACTAGAGAAAGGAAGTCAGTAAAAGCCAGACAGAATGTGTGTGATTGAGAGGAAGACAGGTGGAAAGGTGAAATTGAAAGGAGCAGCGGTAGTGAAGGTAGGTGAGTTTAAATACCTGGGGTCAACCATTCAAAGCAGTTTACAGTGCCCAAGGAGCCTCAGATGGAATGCAGACAAGGGGAGTATGTGAAAGTGAGTGGCAGGGGTGATTTGTGAAGAAGGATAGCAACAAGAGCAAAAGGGAAGATTTACCAGATAGCAGCGAAACCTGCTATAATGTATAGTTTGCAGGCAGTGGCATTGACAAAAAGACAGGGGGGCAAGCTGGAGGTGACAGAGTTGATGATATTAACGATTTTGTTTCGAGTGGGCAGGAGGGACCGGATTAGAAAAGAGTTTATCAGAGGGAGAGCTCAGGTTGATTGATTGGCAAGGTTGAGATGGTTTGGATATGTGCAAAGGGGGAATGGTAGATATATTGGTAGATATATTGATGCTAAAAATAGTGGTATCAGGCAGGAGGAAAAGAGCAGGACCATAGAGAAGAACCATTTTTTACATATGGGAAAAACCTTTTAGTCCGTTGTTGCTGTTTTGTAATTTGCCTCATATGTCATAAAGAAAAGAATAAGGCTCTGTATACAAAAAGGGAAAACAAATAATGAATTTGATTGAAACTGTGCAATTGTCAGGCAGTGATCAGCTGATCACGGGGTCGGGCTTAAAAGAGAGACACCACCCACCTGTTCTCCACTCAGACATCGATCTCTTCATGTCAGGAGCTCCGAATCCTTCCCGACGTCAGTCTCCGCCTGCTTCAGCAACCGTGAGTGTTTTCTCTCTTGACTCATCTGCTCATCCCGGCTCAGTTCGCTCTCCATCTGTAACGTCGGTTCCGAAGCCGTGCTTTGTAAACTGATCTTTAGGGTTAGGGTTGGTATATGTGTATATGTGTATATGTGTATATATATATATATATGTGTATATACATACACATATACACATATATACATACACATATATACATATACACATATATACATATACATATACATATATATATATATACACATATATATATACCCAGCGCGCCCCTGCGGGCGGTTTGTCCTTCAAGCTCGGGTCCTCTACCAGAGGCCTGGGAGCTTGAGGGTCCTGCGCAGTATCTTAGCTGTTCCCAGGCCTGCGCTCTTCTGGACAGAGATGTCCGATGTTGTTCCCGGGATCTGCTGGAGCCACTCGCCTAGCTTGGGAGTCACCGCACCTAGTGCTCCGATTACCACGGGGACCACCGTTACCTTCACCCTCCACATCCTCTCGAGCTCTTCTCTGAGCCCTTGGTATTTCTCCAGCTTCTCGTGTTCCTTCTTCCTGATATTACTGTCATTCGGAACCGCTACATCGAACACTACGGCCGTCTTCTTCTGTTTGTCTACCACCACTATGTCCGGTTGGTTAGCCACCACCATTTTGTCCGTCTGTATCTGGAAGTCCCACAGGATCTTAGCTCGGTCATTCTCCACCACCCTTGGGGCATCTCCCATTTTGACCTCAGGACTTCCAGGTTATACTCGGCACAGATGTTCCTGTACACTATGCCGGCCACTTGGTTATGGCGTTCCATGTATGCCTTGCCTGCTAGCATCTTGCACCCTGCTGTTATGTGCTGGATTGTCTCTGGGGCATCTTTACACAGCCTGCACCTGGGGTCTTGCCTGGTGTGATAGACCCCAGCCTCTATGGATCTTGTACTCAGAGCTTGTTCTTGTGCTGCCATGATTAGTGCCTCTGTGCTGTCTTTCAGTCCAGCTTTGTCCAGCCACTGGTAGGATTTCTGGATATCAGCCACCTCCTCTATCTGCCGGTGGTACATACCGTGCAGGGGCCTGTCCTTCCATGATGGTTCCTCGTCTCCCTCCTCTTTCTTGGGTTTCTGCTGCCTGAGGTATTCACTGAGCACGCTGTCAGTTGGGGCCATCTTCGTGATGTATTCGTGGATGTTTCTTGTCTCATCCTGGACTGTGGTGCTGACACTCACCAGTCCCGGCCCCCTTCCTTCCGCTTAGCGTACAGCCTCAGGGTGCTGGACTTGGGGTGAAACCCTCCATGCATGGTAAGGAGCTTTCTTGTCTTTATGTCAGTGGCTTCTATCTCCTCCTTTGGCCAGCCTATTACCCCAGCAGGGTACCTGATCACGGGCAGGCGCGAGGTGTTGATGGCCCGGATCTTGTTCTTACCGTTCAGCTGACTCCTCAGGACTTGCCTGATCCTCTGCAGGTACTTGGTGGTTGCAGCTTTCCTAGCGGCCTCTTCATGGTTCCCATTCGGCTTGCATGGGATCCCCAGGTACTTGTAACTGTCCTCTATGTCTGCAATGTTGCCTTCTGGTAGTTCAATCCCCTCAGTTCTGACTACCTTCCCTCTCTTTGTTACCATCCGACTACACTTCTCCAGTCCGAATGACATTCCAATGTCATTGCTGTATATCCTGGTAGTGTGTATCAGTGAATCGATGTCTCGTTCACTCTTAGCATACAGCTTGATGTCATCCATGTACAGGAGGTGGCTGACAACCACTCCGTTCTGTAGTCGGTATCCGTAGCCAGTCTTGTTAATGATCTCACTGAGGGGGTTCAGGCCTATGCAGAACAGCAGTGGGGACAGAGCATCTCCTTGGTAGATCCCGCACTTGATGGTGACTTGTGCTATGGGCTTGGAATTGGCCTCTAGTGTTGTACGCCACATCCCCATTGAGTTCCTGATGAAGGCTCTTAGGGTCCTGTTGATCTTGTACAATTCTAGGCATTCCAGTATCCAGCTGTGGGGCATTGAGTCACAGGCCTTCTTGTAATCAATCCAGGCTGTGCACAGGTTGGTCAGTCTGGTCTTGCAGTCTCGGCTGACTGTTCTGTCTACCAGTAGCTGGTGTTTTGCGCCTCTGGTATTCTTGCCAATCCCTTTCTGTGTCCCGCTCATGTATTGACCCATGTGCCTGTTCATCTTAGCCGATATGATGCCTGACAGGAGCTTCCATGTAGTACTGAGGCAGGTTATTGGTCGGTAGTTGGATGGGACCAGTCCCTTCTTGGGGTCCTTGGGGATCAGGACCGTCCGACCTTTGGTTAGCCATTCCGGGTGTCTCTCGCCAACTAGCAGCTGGTTCATTTGTGCTGCCAGATGCTCATGGAGTGCAGTCAGCTTCTTCAGCCAGTAGGCGTGAACCATGTCGGGGCCTGGTCCTGTCCAACTCTTCATACCACCTTGCTTGGATGTCTGCCACCGTGATGGTTACTGGACCCTGTTCAGAGAGGTTGCTATGGTCTGCCCTTAGATCCACTAGCCACTGAGCATTGCCGTTATGGGTTGCGTCCTTCTCCCATATGCTCTTCCAGTATTGCTCCGTCTCCAGCCTTGGTGGTGCTGTCCTCTTATTGTTCCCTTGCCACTGAGAGTACACCTTTGCTGGTTCTGTGGAGAACAGCTGGTTTATTCTCCTGCCTTCTATCTCTCTGGTGTACCTCCAATATATATATATATATACATATACATATCTCATTTCGGATTTAGCCAGTGTCTTCAACTTCTACATGTCTTTCCCTCCCTGTCTCTCTCTTACTCACCACTCATTAGTGGCTTCTTAATATTTTAACTGTCCCTACTGCAATCTGCATTCCACAGGTAGGATGCATTATTTTTTCAAAAGGTGAAGGTCATCATTATGCAAAAGGAAGAATGGCTATCATGCATTATTCCAACTTTACAATATTTACTCCCTTTTTTCTTGAAGTTATGTTTTTCTTTTTTTTAACCTTGGAATAGTGGTGCATGTTATCATGAATCAAAATATTATTTTCATTTCCCAATTATCATTGTCAAAAAATTAATGACAATGATATATCAGAAAAAGTAAAACAAAAATAAAGAAATGATACGATCACCTGAGAGTGCATGTAAAAACATTTCTTGTATATGTATATGTGTGTATGCAGATAGACATCTTGTAAAGTTTTCACCTCATCTATCTAATTACCTGCATTTAAGTCAGCTAAAAATGAGGCGATTTTTCTATCGAATTTAACCTTCGCTGTTGGCACAGCATATATGCCAAAAGGGGAAACACTCTAAGGTGTCTCCTCCTCTTCCTCTGGTTTTAGCAATCAGAGACCTTCAGACAGGCTCTTCAGGCGCCCACAAATCCTGAGCCTGAAGCTTTCGACCCCCGCAAAGTCACCACGTCTCCAGCACAGAAGATTCAAATGCACATCGCACATTGCCCAGTTCCAACCTTGCGGGGAGTTTGGTCTGTCAGCTGGGCGCACCAGTTACTCACAAGGAGGTTTCACAGCTGGACATACAGGGGGCCAACTCTATGAAGACGGGGTCGATGTTGTCAGAGTGTTGTGGCATTCAGAGGTCTCTCCGGTGTGTTCGATCATCTGAGGATGAGGTGATGTAAAGAAGCTGTGGAAATTGCTTTGTGCATTACTACATATCACTGCATATGCAATATAGCACAGATAAAATACTGGCCTTTCTGATTAAAAAGAGGATTTTGTAAATAAGACTGCACAGTTTTAGTGGAAACAGACAGCAATTTAAAATCATTTCACCCTGTCATTCTGTTTTCAGCTTGTCCCAGTTTAGAGATTAGTTTATGTTAGTATTAATGCCTGATTGAAGCTTCCATTTGGTCTTCCACTCAAATCATGAGTGGGCAGGAGTTGTTTTAACCTGGAGTGACTGGTGTATTGAGCAACAGAACCAGAAGTCTGTGTGCATCAGGGTCACACAAGCAATGAGGCTCTGAGGCCACTGATTGAAGTATCACCCTGAGAATATACTATCCCTTCCTTTGCATTAGGCAGGTTTTTATATTAATGTTGATACTGAAACAATGAAAATCTGAATTGAATTTTTGAGGCTTCCCCTCTGCGAGGGATATTAGTACACATATCTGGTTGAGTCAGCAGAATAACATCAAAACTAATCACAATTTAATGGACTTCGAGTCCCAAGGTCACAGCGATGTGAATAAAGCATAGCCTGAAGCACACATGGAAAGCCCTGTCCTCGCTACATCCAGGTAACTTTAATGAGATAAATATCAGGGCTGGGTTTCCTGGAAATTGACACTTTTTGCCAAAGGCTTTATTTAAATAAGAAGTTTCTCAGCAGGCATCCGTTCAGTAACAGCCGTATGATAAACCATTCACAAAGCTTTCTTGTTGAACTCAAAACCACCTGAGTGAAAGTGACACTAAAAAGTAAAAGTGTGAAACTTGGTTGAAAAAAAATGTTGACATCGTTCTTGAATTTCAGAGTTGAATTTTCAACCTTTTTGTGGTTTAGCTTGTAGCTTAAAGCTATGCCATTCATTAAAAATGCTTGCTTAACCGTTACACTGTTTCTCCATATCTTTAACATAATGTCTGCCACTTATATCTTTAACATAATTTCTGCCACTTACTCACCTCTATGTATGCATCCTTTGAATGTCTTTGAATGTCTTTGATCTTTTGCTAACACTTATCATTTAAGCAGTTTTAATATAATGTCTCAAAGAGAAACTGTTGTTTACAATTAAACATTTGTCTTACAACCCTCTGTGATATACAATCATTTGCATTTAAGTGCAGTCATTTGGAAGATATTGCTGGATAACACATTGTTATTCTTTTTAGTTATTCTCTGCTGGCAATGTTTAACACACAAATAACCTCTGGGCCTCATATTAAGCTTTTTAAAATATTAACGGTCAGAACAATGTTACTCTCAATTACCCAAGCTTTAGCTCAAGAAAAATACCTTACCAAGATTATGATGGTTACCTTGGTCGGGTCTGAAGTCAAATATCTGCATGGATGTTGCATTAGAATTGTCTCTTTTTTTAATCCTTTCCTTCTGGCTTGCGCCTGTTGTGTTGTTCCACTTTTAAGTGATTTTACAGAGCTTGCACAGTGGGAGACCTTAGAGAAGCCCTCCCCTCCTGCTATTTTTGAATAATTTAAGCGCCTTGACTCTGTATCACGAAGAAGACAGCCTGCTTTGATATTGCATGTGCAGTAGGACCATTCCTCATACACCTTCTCTCTCAAAGGTAAAGCATGCCCTGTGGGGCAGGTTACACGAGCATTAAATGATTAATTAAGAAACACATTCCTCAGTGACAGGCGTTTCAATTACTGTGTTTGCACATTTAAATTGTTCACCTGAGTAGTCTTCAGTGAGTCAACATCTGTGAATGTGCAATGCAGTGGGGTGGATTTGGGTCATTTTTCTACAAGCTGTGCTGGTGAAGAACATTGTTTTTCTGTCACTGTGGTACTTATACGCTCTTTCTTTTAGATAAAAAGGGTTTAGACACTTGTAAAAAAGTAATCGGATTACAGTAACATGTTACAAGTAACGCGTTACTGTAATCCGATTACTTTTTTCAAGTAATGAGTAATGTAAGGGATTACCATTGCAAAAACGGTAATTAGATTACCGTTACTTTCCCGTAGGAACGCTGCGTTACTGCGTTACTAAAACCGTGAGTTTTTTGCGAGAATGTCTCATGACAGTGAAGTAAGCGAGTGCGACGTTCATGACAACAGCTGTCTGCAGATCAACAATGGATAATATATCGAGTGCGGGAGAGAGTATGAGCGTGCAGCGTTTAAAGCGTGGAAGTACTGACCTTATTTTGAGTTTGATTCCATAAAAAGTGACAAAAACATTAGTGTCTGTTGTGCGTGGGAAGAAAACTTCTTTTTACAGCGAAAAAACCCCCCTAAACTTCCAAGCAAGCAGCGAGTGCGCTACGACTGTAATGGGAAATTCACAGAGAAACTCGCGGAGTCTTCAACTGACCGCTGCGGCACACCTGCACCAGGGCAAACCTCCGCCTACCCCAGTCCTGCTTTACAAGTGAAAATAGAGCAACTAGTCTTTGACTTTATTTATTTTCTGCTGTGTTTTACTTGCATCTATTTGAAAGAGTGAGTGTAAACACACAAAAAAAATATTTTATTTTATGTGCTGGAATGTGCAGAAAATAGGTTTAAATGTTAAACAAATTTCTTCCAGTCAGAGAATGTTGCATATAATTTAATTTTTGCTTGATGCATAAAGTTAAAAGACTAAAACTAATAAAACGTGTTTTAAAAAGAGACTTTTCCATTTGATTACATTTTGTATGATGGATTATGCAGAAAAAGTAGAATTGGGCTGAAAGATCTATCGCTTTATCACCTATTCAGGTTGTAAATTGTGTTTTAAAAAAGTAACTAAGTAACCAAGTAATTAATTACTTTTGAAAATAAGTAATCGGTAAAGTAATGGGATTACTTTTGGGGGAAGTAATCAGTAATTAGTTACTGATTACTTTTTTCAAGTAACTTGACCAACACTGCTTGCCACTATGAGCTAATGGTAAGAGGACATGGAAATAACACCCCTAATTAATACAGTGCAATTTTTGCCTTGAGTTGAAAATGACTTCTGGCCACGGACACAATGCAGCAGTCGCAATGATGTTTGCTTGCTCATACAGGCCTATTCATAGTAGTGCTTAAAGCTAAAATTCCTCCTGAATCAAAAGTGTTATATTATGATTAAGCACATTGTAGCTCACTTAAGACAGCCTATTTAGTCTACTTAAAATTATACCTGGCAAACACTAGAGTACTTTGAGATTTTGAAAATATCTGTAACAGGATAGAGTTTGTTTGCCTCTCATAAAGACTGGGGGACTTGAAGGGTCACTATTTGCAAAGGCGTGATTAAGTTATTTTTGAGAGGATTTAATATCATGCTCATGATGTAAATTTACAAGAAAAAACCTATGGATTCAACTCCATGGCAAAAGAAAAAAACAAATCATTACAACTGGCTGTTCACATGGTTTAATTAATTTGCACAAGTATTCGCATGAATAAAAAAATCAATAATATTCAATGTTTGATTTTAATTGCAAGATTAAGGCAAGACAAAGGCTGTTAGAAGTTGGTCATAAAATTCAGTCAGTGCTGTCCTAAGTTTAAGCATCAAGTCTAAGCATCAAGATGACATGATTTTATTGTGAAACTCAACACTTGCATTTGGAACTGAATCACTCCACTTTACTATAGCTCTTGAAAAAGATTCAAAGATAACCCCCTACCTTAAACCATGCTTTCAGAATACAACATTTTTGTTAACTGTCTTTTCAATCAGGGAAAATCATTTTGATTTTCTGTTAGATATCGGGTTAGAGTTATCAATAAGAATGACTTTAACACACACCTACATTCTGTGGATGCATCTTACACATTACTCTAACCAAGCTCTTCAGCATTACATGACTAATTTAGCATTCCACTATTTTGTCCAATATTAGAATTTATTATAAGACTAAATTAATAATAATTTACTGTTGTAGGGTTTATCTGGTCTTTTACTAATTAAGGGAAGTCCATCTAAGAAATCCTTAAAGCAGTAATAAGTGCCTGGGAGACACAATGGAATTCCCATTTATGGGCCTTACACTTTCAAGTCACAAAAGTACATTTTTAGATTGTAAAATCCCTTACTCTAAGGCTTGAAACAGTTTTGGCAGCACACAAACACCAACAAACGAGCCTTTTAGGCAAGGACAGGTGTAATAATTCCACTCATTATATAAGAAACTAAAACTTGGTGGAAGTAGAGGGGAAAAAATATGAAACTAAAATCAAGGATTGCAAGTAATTTAGTAAAAATGATAGCAGGTAGAAAATGCTACCTAATTACTGATTAAATCAGTGGGAGCACTTCTTACCCACATGCAGAGGAGATAGTTATAAAAGACAGCAGGAAACCAGCAAATTTAGAAATCTTTTCATGTGCATCTCTGGGAAAATATCTTTTTGAAATACATGCTTAAAACACATGTACCTTCTCTGGTCCCGTCTGACCCCGTCTCCACTAGCAGAGCCTGAAATAATTCATCAGCTTGTTCGTCACAGAATCCTGATCCACAAACAGCCCAACGGCCAGGCACCAGTCATCTGGGAAATTGATCCTGGTAAAGACTAACACTCCCATGATGAGTTTTGGTAGGTTTATTTGGTGATGGTGTTGTATTCAGTAAATCTAAACACTGAGCCGATCAAAATTATTTTTTCATTTTATTTTTAGCAACATTTTATCTCAGGCTATGGCGCATTTTCTAGACAGGACGCTTGTTTGTCTTTAATTGAAATTGTGGTATACTGAAGTCATAGATGTAATAATTTTCATCATAACTTGACAGCTCAGTCATTAGTATTAAACCTCTGAAAGGAGGTCAATCTAAAGAGTAATGATATGTTTTTACTCTAATTTATCATCTCACCGCTGGATAAATTCCCCCAAAGATTATAATGAATTTGGAAAGTTATTATAAGTAAAAAAAACAAAAGTATATTAGTGTCATTGTGGGACGAGCTTACGTTTGAACATTTCTTAACAATGATAAACCATCATAAACCATGATAGTTTCGACTCATCTACACACATCATAATTTTGTTGTACATGTGCATTGAAAATAAAGGGCTATTATTTCAATTCAATTCAATTTTATTTATATAGCGCCAAATCACAACAACAGTCGCCTCAAGGCGCTTTATATTGCACAGTAGATTGTACAATAATACATTAAATATATTTGTCTAATGCAGACTACAGATTTTATTTGTTTTTGCTACAAGACCAAAAACTAAAAATGATACCCCTTCACTTAAAAAGTGTTAACAAGGGGCTAATGACTAAGCATCAGTATGTGACCAGAGAGAACATGTGTTTTTGTTCACCTGCATGGTCATACATATATTTATACTAACAGTTGTACAAATTCACAAGTTCTACAAACTGAGGAGTGAAACTGTGCAGGTCCTCATGACTGATATTTATGTTTATTTTCATTTGTTTGCAGGGCAAAACCTGCTAATTGGTCAATGATTCCTTATCTTTGCATCTTATGTGCACTTTCAAAACCTTTCTCATTTCTCTGCCTTCAGCATCATATTTTCTCTGTTCTCTCTCTTATCAACTTCTTGATTGTATCTTGTGCCAAAGTGTATAGTTGGAGCATGGTTTTTATTTGAATTATAAAAAATGTTTTGCCCATGCTGTAAATGTACTCAAAATGTATCATTGTGACAAGTGTAATGTATTTAAAGTAGTGACGATCTCTTAGACCAACTTTTTAAAAATTAGCATAGATGTTTTAAGGCTGTAAAACCCCTCACTACACATTTTATACACTTTTCTCACACAGGCATGAACATTTTCACACTTTTCTCTCTTGTTTAAACACTCTCAAAGTTCAAACATTCGTAGAAAAATAAGTCCAATATTATAGAATGAAACCAAAGATCAAACCCTGTTTTCAGGTCCAGAACATGGGAATAGAGCAGCTATGAGAGAATTCAGCATTAATGAATCAATGGTACGGAAGTAGAGGAAGCAAGAAGAATGAGTTGAGTTTTGTTTTAATGCGTCTTATGATCCAGTGTGCCTCATGGTCTGAAAAATACAGTAACCTCTACCTTCCTTTAGCATGTCCAGAAGCCCAACTTTTTGTGCGATGGTTAGCATCTTCCTCTGCCTATTGGGTGCTACCGCAGGAGCCTTTGACAGTTCCAAACGTTTTGTTGACATTGTTGTGTTTGTTGGGGAGAAAACTTACAAACATACAGTACAGCACTTCAGAGTCACACTGCTAGTGATTGAAGCTTTATGTAAATTTGACAAGCTGAACGCATTCTGTACTGTACAGGAGACACGGCACGGAGGAGATTGATTGACAGTGGTCTACAATCAGGATGCAGAACACAATGCGCTGTAAACCAAAAAAAAAAAAAAAAATTTAAAATGCGAAATTGCCCCCTAAAAAATCAGTGAAACAGCAAGGCCGCAAAAGGTGAACCACTTTATCGCGAGGGACCACTGTATTGCCATGGTAACCTTTGCTGTGAACCTAGCCTGCTCCGGAGTGGATTAGGCTCCAAATTATAGAACAACAGTTGTGAAATCGCTACCTACTGACCAATCAAGTCTCCACAAAGTGGTGACGATCTCTTAGACCTATACAGGCAGAGTAGGACAATACTGTCTAAAATCTTTGGGTTTCCCAAGCGAGCAAAGTAATAAATATAGATTATTAAACACAACTTTATTGATCTTTTTTTGTGCCAGAAAACTGTTTAACAAAAGTTGTATAAGTATTAATATGATTCTAAAACAGGACATCTACATTGTACTTGCTGACCTAATATCAAATTTGTTCATATAAGGGTGTTTACACGCCTATAGTTCATTTACTCTGGTGGGAATCAGTTGATGCCTTGCTATTCCCTGTGATTTAGAATTGTTAGTCTGCCTACCTATAAATCCCACTTATCAGTTCAACTTCCACTTGTACTACAATCAGCTGATTTCACTTTGTGTACCAGAGGAGGAAATTAGTTGTGCAGTCTACACTGTGGATATGAATATTTAATTTACATTTTCTTGCACAAAAGGACGAGAGCGCAATTGTAAAGTCCAAACTGTATCCAGGACAGAAACAACCGCATCATCCTGCTAACACAACTTCAGCACTTTGCAAGCACCTGCACAGACAGCATGCTAATGCTAAGCTAGCCAAGAACCCAGAATGATAATAAATCTGAGTGAATGCTGGCTGCTGGGCTAAGAAGGAATGTGAATCAATAGAGGATATAATGGGATCGGAATCATTAACTTCTTATAAATTCCCATCCCTACTTGCTAACCTTTGCACATCAATATTACTATGCTACAGCTCAGAATGTAAAGCATATGTACCTTAAACTTGCAACATACACTAGGTAGTTGCTTTGGATCAAGGAACCATTTGGAACCCCACCGAGACCACCTTCTCCAAAGGGTCTTGGTGCATTTGTTTCACTCAACACTTAAGTTTGATTACTGTGTTCACATATGCACAAGCTGGGAAAACATGTGGGAAAACACTCCAAAACTGACTCTTGGTGGCGCTGTCACTTGGTGTTCGCTCGCTTTGTGGTAGAGTATCACTTCCTGTTCCTGCTCAAACACAGTGGTGTTTCTGAGTAGCTTTTCTACTTAGCAATTTAATTTAAATCTTTTAATACATTCCTTTTTCATAGTATAATCTTAACGTGCTTCATCTGAATCACCCTTTCTGTGTACTCACTACCTAATTTATAGCCAAAGTATTCACTCACTGTCTCTTTACTGTTTCGCTAGCTTAGCTCGTAGCCGACTCGTTAGCACCATGGCTACTTCACCTGTCCCTCCTGCACTTTCCTGCTCATTGTGTCAGATGTTTAGTTACTCCTCGGCCTCCTTTAGCAGTAATGATACCTGTAACAAATGTAGCATATTTGCAGCTCTGGAGGCCAGGATTACTGAATTGGAGACTCGGCCGCACCCTTCATTCACCCGTAGCTAGCCAGGCCCCTGTAGCGGGTGCAGCCGAAGATAGCGTAGGGCCCCGCTAGCTGTTCCCCGGCAGACCCCAAGCAGCTGGGGAAAGAGGGCGGCTGGGTGACGGTGAGGAGGAAGCATAGTCTTAAACTGAAGCCCCAGGTACACCACCAACCTGTTCATGTGTCTAACTGCGTTTTTCCCCACTCGGCGACACACCCGCCGGGGTCAAACTCTGGTAATTGGTGATTCTGTTCTCAGACATGTGAAGCTAGAGACACCGGCAACCATAGTCAATTGTCTTCCAGGGGCCAGAGCAGGCGACATTGAAGGAAATTTAAAACTGCTGGCTAAGGGTAAACGTAAATACAGTAAGATCATAATTCACGTCGGCAGTAATGACACCCGGTTACGCCAATCGGAGGTCACTAAAATCAATATTGAATCGGTGTGTAACTTTGCCAAAACAATGTCGGACTCTGTAGTTTTCTCTGGTCCCTCCCCAATCAGACCAGGAGTGACATGTTTAGCCGCATGTTCTCCTTAAATTGCTGGCTGTCTGAGTGGTGTCCCAGAAACGATGTGGGCTTCATAGATAATTGGCAAACCTTCTGGAGGAAACCTGGTCTTGTTAGGAGAGACGGCATCCATCCCACTTTGGATGGAGCAGCTCTCATTTCTAGAAATATGGACCAATTTATTAAACCCCCCAAAATATCCAGAGTTGGGACCAGGAAGCAGAGTTGCAGTCTTACACGCCTCTCTGCAGCTTCTCTCCTCCTGCTACCCCCAAAACCCATCTCCATTGAGACTGTGTCAGCTCCCAAAAGACAAAAACAAACTAAAACCAGCAATAAACAACTTAAACATAAAAATCACAAAGAAAGAACAATACAGTATCCACATCTGAACCAAAGAGTAAAACAGTGAAATGTGGATTATTAAATATTAGGTCTCTCTCCTCCAAGTCTCTGTTAGTACATGACTTAATAATTGATCAACAAATCGATTTACTCTGCCTTACAGAAACCTGGCTGCAGCAGGATGAGTATGTTAGTTTAAATGAATCAACACCCCGAGTCATTCTAACTACCAGAAATCTCAAGCACAGGCCGAGGGGGCGGTGTGGCAGCAATTTTTCACACCAGTCTATCAATTAACGAAAGACCAAGACAGACTTTTAATTCATTTGAAAGCCTGATGCTTAGCCTCGTCCACCCCAGCTGTAAAACTCAGAAACCAGTCTTACTTGTTATCATCTATCGTCCACCTGGGCCTTACACAGAGTTTCTCTCTGATTTCTCAGACTTTTATCTGATTTAGTGCTCAGCTCAGATAAAATAATTATTGTGGGTGATTTTAACATCCATGTAGATGCTAAAATGACAGCCTCAACATCGCATTTAATCTGTTATTAGACTCAATTGGCTTCTCTCAAAATGTAAAAGAACCCACCCACCACTTTAATCACACTCTAGATCTTGTTTTAACATATGGCATAGAAACTGAACATTTAACAGTGTTTCCTGAAAACCCTCTGCTGTCTGATCATTTCCTGATAACATTTACATTTACAATAATTGATTACACAGCAGCGGAGAGTAGACTTTATCAAAGTAGATGTCTTTCTGAAAGTGCTGTAACTAAGTTTAAGAATATAATCCACCCACTGTTATCATCTTCAATGCCCTGTACCAACATAGAGCAGAGCAGCTATCTGAACGCTACTCCAACAGAGGTCGATTATCTTGTTAATAATTTTACCTCCTCACTACGCACGACTCTGGATACTGTAGCTCCTGTGAAAACTAAGGCCTCAAATCCAAAGTCCCTGACTCCGTGGTATAATTCTCAAACACATAGCCTAAAGCAAATAACTCGTAAGCTGGAGAGGAAATGGCGTGTCACAAATTTAGAGGATCATCATTTAGCCTGGAGAAATAGTTTGCTACTTTATAAGAAAGCCCTCCGCAAAGCCAGAACATCTTACTATTCGTCACTGATTGAAGAAAATAAGAACAACCCCAGGTTTCTCTTCAGCACTGTAGCCAGGCTGACAAAAGTCAGAGCTCTACTGAGCCAACAATCCCTTTAACGTTAACTAGTAATGACTTCATGAACTTCTTCACAAATAAAATTTTTATCATTAGAGAAAAATTACCAATAATCATCCCACAGATGTAATATTATCTACAGCTACTTTTAATACCATCGATGTTAAGTTAAACTCTTTTTCTCCAATTGATCTTTCTGAGTTAACTTCAATAATTAATTCCTCCAAACCATCAACGTGTCTTTTAGACCCCATTCCTACAAAACTGCTCAAAGAAGTCCTGCCATTAATTAATTCTTCGATCTTAAATATGATCAACCTATCTCTAATAATCGGCTATGTACCACAGGCCTTCAAGGTGACTGTAGTTAAACCTTTACTTAAAAAGCCATCTCTAGACCCAGCTGTCTTAGCTAATTATAGGCCAATCTCCAACCTTCCTTTCATATCAAAAATCCTTGAAAGAGTAGTTGTCAAACAGCTAACAGATCATCTGCAGAGGAATGGCTTATTTGAAGCGTTTCAGTCAGGTTTCAGAGCTCATCACAGCACAGAAACAGCTTTAGTGAAGGTTACAAATGATCTTCTTATGGCCTCTGACAGTGGACTCATCTCTGTGCTTGTCCTGCTAGACCTCAGTGCTGCGTTCGATACTGTTGACCATAATATCCTATTAGAGCGATTAGAACATGCTGTAGGTATTACAGGTACTGCACTGCAGTGGTTTGTATCATATCTATCTAATAGACTCCAATTTGTTCAAGTAAATGGAGAGTCCTCTTCACACACTAAGGTCAATTATGGTGTTCCACAGGGTTCAGTGCTAGGACCAATTCTATTTACATTATACATGCTTCCCTTAGGCAGCATCATTAGAAGACATAGCATAAATTTTCACTGCTATGCAGATGACACGCAGCTCTATCTATCCATGAAGCCAGGTAACACACACCAATTAGTTAAACTGCAGGAATGTCTTAAAGACATAAAGACCTGGATGGCCGCTAACTTTCTGCTTCTTAATTCAGATAAAACTGAGGTTATTGTACTCGGCCCTGAAAATCTTAGAAATATGGTATCTAAGCAGATTCTTACTCTGGATGGCATTACCTTGGCCTCCAGTAATGCTGTGAGGAACCTTGAGTCATTTTTGACCAGGACATGTCCTTCAATGCACATATTAAACAAATATGTAAGACTGCTTTCTTCCATTTGCGCAACATCTCTAAAATTAGAAATATCCTGTCTCAGAGTGATGCTGAAAACTAGTTCATGCATTTATTACTTCCAGGCTGGACTACTGTAATTCTTTATTATCAGGATGTCCTAAAAACTCACTGAAAAGCCTTCAGCTGATCCAAAATGCTGCAGCAAGGGTACTGACAGGGACTAGAAAGAGAGAGCATATTTCTCCTGTTTTGGCTTCCTTCATTGGCTTCCTGTTAAATCCAGAATTGAATTCAAAATCCTGCTCCTCACATACAAGGTCTTAAATAATCAGGCCCCATCTTATCTTAATGACCTTGTAGTACCATATCACCCCATTAGAGCACTTCGCTCTCGCTCTGCAGGCTTACTTGTTGTTCCTAGAGTATTTAAAAGTAGAATGGGAGGCAGAGCCTTCAGTTTTCAGGCCCCTCTTCTGTGGAACCAGCTTCCAGTTTGGATTCGGGAGACAGACACTATCTCTACTTTCAAGATTAGGCTTAAAACTTTCCTTTTGCTAAAGCATATAGTTAGGGCTGGACCAGGTGACCCTGAATCCTCCCTTAGTTATGCTGCAATAGACGTGAGGCTGCCGGGATTCCCATGATGCATTGAGTTTTTCCTTCCAGTCACCTTTCTCACTCACTATGTGTTAATAGACCTCTCTGCATCGAATCATATCTGTTATTAATCTCTGTCTCTCTTCCACAGCATGTCTTTATCCTGTTTTCCTTCTTTCACCCCAACCGGTCGCAGCAGATGGCCGCCTCCCTGAGCCTGGTTCTGCCGGAGGTTTCTTCCTGTTAAAGGGAGTTTTCCTTCCCACTGTCGCCAAAGTGCTTGCTCATAGGGGTCATATGATTGTTGGGTTTTTCTCTGTATTTATTATTGTGCTATCTACTGTACAATATAAAGCGCCTTGAGGCGACTTTTGTTGTGATTTGGCGCTATATAAATAAAATTGAATTGAATTGAATTGAATTGAATATGTGCAAGCTTTCAAGCTATGCTAAAAAAAAAAAAACAAATGGCGCAAACTTTTTTTCATATTGTTACAGGAATCTGCATGCATTCAGTTGGGAATGGAGAAAATGATTAAATGATTGATTCTAATTTGCTGTTAAGTCTCTTTCACACGGCTGGAATTGCAGCTACAAGAACACAGAACACACACTAATACCTGTTAAGTCATTCAGATTCATTTCACCTTGACCTGTGAGAAACTAGAGCTATTTATACATCTCTTTAATTAGGCTATGGAAAATAAGCTTTAATTTTTTAAATGGGTCCAGTTTAAAGTTGTAGTGCTCTAATGTGCATCAATCACTATAGAAATACACAGCAGCACAGAGAGTACACTGAGCAATAAAATCATTAATTTGAATTAAAATGTTTATTTTACTGCTCTGTGCGCTAAATCACCAGAATAACAATTTGCTGTTACATTTGTCTCTTGTCCTTTTTACAATATATTTTGTTGGCCTGTAAAAAGCATTATTTGTAAAGCAGAAAACCTCCAATCCATCCATACTCCAAATAGGAATGTGCATAAAATGTTGCGGTGGTTATCACTGAAGGTCCTGGCTGTGGCCTTTCTGTGTGGATTTGGCATGTTCTCCCCAGGTTTGTGTGGTTTGTTTCCAGGTACTCCAGCTTCCTCCCACAGTCCAAAATTCATGCATTTAGTGGGGTAAGGTTCATTGATCCTTCTAAGTTGCCCAAAGGTGTGAGTGCGAATGGTCGTCTGTCATGATGTGAATAGAATGGGATAGGCTCAAGTCCTCCCGTGACCCTGATAATAAGAAGGATAGATATTTTGATGTTATATTTTTATGTTCTTTAGAGATTTTTTATTAACATTTTATCATCATCTGTCTCTGTAGTAAGTGGCACTCAGCAATTTTTTTCTGTACACTGTAAAAAAAAATCCTAATATAAAAGTATTTTACAGTTTTGTTCTGTTCTCCTAGAATATCATTAAATTTACATAAATAGACTGTGATTTCACATTTCAAATGTAAATTAACGTAAAATCACTGTAATGTAATAAAACATAATTTTCTTGTTTTTTAAATGTATTTGTACATATGCACATTTCGATTGTTAAAATACATTCACAAATGTATCATGATTTCACAAATTTGTGTCCGTCATTTGAAAGATTGAACTGTTAAATTCAAATGTAATGCTATGGAAAAGTATATAAAATGATTCTCATAAACTTTTTTTACATCAAATAATAACAATAATAATAATAATAATTATTATTATTATTATTATTATTGCTATTTAGGGTGATCGTGGCTCAAGATTTGGCAGTTCGCATTGTAATCAGAAGGTTGCCGGTTCGAGCCCCAGCTTGGACACTCTCGGTCGTTGTGTCCTTGGTCAAGACACTTCACCTACTGGTGATGGCCAGAGGGGCCGATGGTGCGATATGGCAGCCTTGCCTCTGTCAGTCTGTCCCAGGGCATGCAATCCATTATTATTTAAACCAACTGTTAACTGTATATTTCTGTACATTTAAGTATTATTATTCACATTGCCACATTCATTGACCTTGTTTATAGGTAATTTCATTGTTTAATGACATTAACATGTTTCTAATTTAATGTTTAAAAGCACGTGAAAAGGGCAAAATCCCATGTAAAATTAGGGCAACAAACTGTATTGTCATTACTGGAAATAACCGTATTTTTATGAGAAAGTTATTTTCTGTTATTTTATGGTATTATTTTGGCGCCCCAGCCGCCAGAATATTACTGTTTTTCTAGGTTTTTTTTTTAACAGTGTATGATCACTTTCTGCGTGTGTGTGTGTGTCTGGGCCTGGGTCTGCCTGGGTCTGTTCTGGTTCTGTCTGGGTCTGGGATTGCTGAGCCTTGGTCCTTCTGGAACATTGTTATTGAGGGTGGGGGGGTTCCCCTCCCTGCTGCTCCTTGCTTGGTCCTGCCCCGCTAGGCGTTTTTCTTGTGGTTGCTGGCCTGCTCCCTTGGGGGTTGTGGTCTGAGGTGCCATGGGCATCTTTATCATGCAGTGGTGGCTCCACTGGGTGTTGGGCGGTACCTGGATCCCTGGACCTCGTCCTTCGCTCGTACCAGGGTCGGCTGCCCACTGCCTCTGGTTCTTTGGCATTCCTGCCCTTTCGCTGTGGGTGCTCGGTCTGGGGCTTTCCTCTTCCCTCTGCTACGGTGGACGCACAGTTGTCATTGAGATGTGTGAGTTCAGGTCTTCAGTACTCTTCGGGGGCTGTGGATGGGCCAAGATCTCCTGGGTCTTTCCCTGTTCGCCTCTGGCTCTCCAGACTGCATTGTTGCAGTCTCTCACCCTCATTTTTAGGTGTGATTCATGAAAAATGCTCATACACAGACCCACACAGTCTCTGTCTCGCTTTCTCTCTCTGTCACTCTCACGCACACACCTGTTTGTTCACCTCCCTTTGTTTTGTCTTTCAGACACTTTATAATTTTTTTAGTCTGTTTTGTTACAGATGCAGCAGTTGGAGATGCAGCGACATGCTGTTGGCTTCATCCTTCATCACTTTCTCTTTTTCTTTGTGTCCACTTTGTTTTTCTATTCCTCCACCTTCTTCTGCCATCTTTCACCAACCTGGCCTTCACCCCCTTTCTAGCATGATACTCACTCTGACAAAAACATGAATAATAAAATAAAATAAATAAATAAAGCAAAAAGATTAAGATTTGAAACTGAATTTTAAATCATTAAACAAAGGATGAATGTGTATTTTTGCAACCTTATTTCACTGAGCCAGAATTAGGGAATACAATTGCTGTTCCATATAAGTAGCAAGGATACCTTTCTTGTTTTGCTGTTGGCGCGGTGTAAATGTGTGTCTGTCAAGACTGGTTGACAGACTGTGCTCTTGTCTTTTTGTGAAATAAAAATAATAATAATAATGGATTGGATTTATATAGCGCTTCTCAAGGCACCCAAAGCGCTTTACAATGCCATTATTCATTCACGCTCACATTCATACACTGGTGGAGGCAAGCTACGGTTGTAGCCACAGCTGCCCTGGGGCAGACTGACAGAGGCGAGACTGCCATATCGCGCCATCGGCCCCTCTGGCCAACACCAGTAGGCGGTAGGGTGTCTTGCCCAAGGACACAACGACCAGGACAGAAAGGCTGGGGATCGAACCGGCGACCTTCCGGTTACAGGTGCGCTTCCCAACCCCCTGAGCCACTCCATAAAATTAATGTCCACGTTCACAAGGTAGACTGCACCACTATTTTCCTTCTCCGGCGAACAAACTGAAATCAGCTGATTGTAGTGCAAGCTGATAAGCAAAATCAATAGGCAATGGCAGTGCAGTTATTATTTGTTTGTCTGCATTTGTTTGATGACTTGTAATACTGTATTTAGATATGTTGGTCAATCTAAATTCCCACTTCTAAATAATCTTTAAACTTGCTGAGTGTAGAATAAAGGAGCTAAGGTTCAGTCAATAAATGGTAAATGGCCTGTATTTATATAGCGCTTTACTAGTCCCTAAGGACCCCAAAGCGCTTTACATATCCAGTCATTCACCCATTCACCCAAGCTACATTGTAGCCACAGCCACCCTGGGGCGCACTGACAGAGGCGAGGCTGCCGGACACTGGCGCCACTGGGCCCTCTGACCACCACCAGTAGGCAACGAGTGAAGTGTCTTGACCAAGGAAACAACGACCGAGACTTTCCGAGCCGGGGCTCGAACCGGCAACCTTCCGATTTCAAGGCGAACTCCCAACTCTTGAGCCACAATCGCCCCAATAAGACGATTCTTTCATCAAGACTTGCTTCATTGAATTAATCAAAAAAACTGTAAATCTTCTAATAATTCCTTTTGTGTTGTTTAAGGAGTATCCCTAGTCATTTGCATTTGTACCCCATCAAAATCCTGATGAAATGAGATCCAGGCTAGCAGGTTTTCTGGAAAACATTTCTTGTCTTATGTCTTCAGGTAGAATAAGAACACAGTAAAACCTGTAAACCTGCAAAGTAAATCATATCCCAACTGCAATTACTATTGTTACTTAACAGCTAAGAAATCTGTGTAATATGTCCCCAGGTCAATATTGCTGTGAAACTGTATTCTATTCTCCGCTGGCAGGAATGTAAACAAATGATGCAGAGACTGCCAGTCGTAATTGGCATCATGGAGATATGAAATCAGTTGGACTAGCCAGAGAATCTGATGCTTTGAAACCCAAAACATCACAAGGTCATTGCTCTGCTCATTTTCACACTGTGGCAGATGGCAGAATAAGGGAATGGCAGATGGAAAATGAAGGATTCACCCAAAAATTAATATCCTCTCTAAGTGATGAGAAGTTAAAGTTGTGCTAATTTAAACTTTTATATTGACGGTGATTAAAAACTCTACATAATATGGAAAAGGGTAACTCGTACAGATAAACCTACAGTGACCTGGCTCAGTTTCAGCACCTAAGTGTTTTGTTCTAGAACCAGAAAAAATTCTCTCAGGAACACATCTTTCTTAGTTGGTGACAACAGATAAACATAGCACAGTATATATCAGCTAAAGAATCTCAGGAGATGGATCTAGTAGAGACTACTACTACTACAATTAGATACAGAATTTGCTCCAGAAAGATCATTGTGTTCATCTGGATGCAGTGGGAGAAATGTTTAATAGTTTATCAAAGTGACTTCTTGAGTCTCAGCAGGTTTCCCCAACCTGATAAACAGGACAGTTGCATAATGACCCAAAAATAGCACCGCTGCCTAACAATGAGCAACAAGCTCACATTAGCCAGGTTTAACCATACTTTTACTACAAAGATATTCAAAGATATCCACTTTGAATATCTTTCTGGCCTTGTGGATTTTGCTGCCACAAGCAAAGCTACTTAGATTTTTAGATTAGATTTTCCTACAGGATAGAGCTCAAAAGAAGGTGAAGAAATCCTGTCTGGAGGATTTCATGTGAACAATAAATGATTTAGTACTGTTGTGCAATATAAATACACATAACTTATTTGTGCTAAGAACACCCAAAGAGATGGTGTTATATATTACGACTCCCTTGAACAGCTAAAAGTAACAAATGTCAACTCATGTGTTTGGTATTGTCCTATGGACAGGACCGGCAGCATCAATATATAAACGTTGCCTTTGATGTTCACTGCAATGCTTTCTGTGCATGTTCAGACTTTGTCTTGTATAGAAAGTAAGCATGCGCACTGTGAATTTTATGAAGTGTAGACTTACTAACTGTTGGGTTCAAAAATATTGGGAAGAAAACACAGGAGGAATGCAAGTAATCACACTGGTCCAGAAGATGAATTCAAGCGTTGATTTTAATGAAAAGCACACGCGTGGGAGTCACACCCTGCAGAATATCAAAGGTGTGTCTCCCTGACAATGAACAGACCAAAGGTTTTATAGGGTCGGGTGAATACATCACCCCTTCATGCACTAAGCAGATACAATACTTGCATACGTAAAATCAAAACCACAAGCCCCCCAGTTAACCTTTTTGACACATTCTAAAAGAACATGAGCTCCCCTCTTCATCCAAGTGCAGGGCCCGCAATCACCGCCCCAACATAGCTGTTAGACATCCTGTACCTTCATCAAACCATCACGTACACCCACAGAAAAACCACAAGCCTAGCGAACATGCTTAACCTTTCCCCTACAAAAATAAACTCACTACTATCTCTGTGCGCGTGTGGGTGCGTGTATGTCTGTGCATGTGTTCCTTTCGCCTCGCACCTCATTTGACCTTTCTGCTTATGTAACCAGGCTGAGGCCCTCCTGTGTATGATGATCTTAACTTGTATGTAAAATGTATAAAAATGTATTAAACAAATGTTTCAATCTAATACCACTACTTAAAACTTAATAAAAGGTATACATAGATAAAAATAATAAAAAACAGAATACAAATGTATTGTAAGCATGTGCAATCCTTCAATAACTCATGTCATCCTCACAGTAGATTGGCTAGTCATAACGCTAACCAAAAGTTTGTAACCTTCAAGAGACGACTTTTTGAGCCACAACTCATGTGTGTAAACTAATCATAGGTGCACTTACAATGACAAATCCCCATTTAATTATACTGACACCTGTAAATAAAGTAAATTAAGTAAATAAAAATTAACCTGAAATTAATGCAAACTTTAAGGTAATACCAATAAATGCATCAATGCAAATGCTTGTTACTTGATTATGGTGCAATAGCAATAACAAAATAATGAAACTGAAAATAGTAAAATGTACTGATAAAAATGAAAATAAATGAAAAATAAAAATAAATGAAAAATGACCCCTCAATTCCTCACATAACCTATTTACCGCTATGTCACACAGTATATGCACAGTATATACCTGGATGAGTTACAGTGGTTTCTAAATGCAACAATATCACTTATAGTTAATTGTGGAATATCTTTTTGGACGATTTTCATTTCATTTAAAGTTTTAAGTAAATAAGTATAAGTATACTTGAAGTCCAAATTTAGATGAATTTTTTTTTTTACTTTTAAAGTCATTTTTAAAACATTTATGTTCTTCAGTTCTGTTTTGTTTTTTTAGTTTTTGTGTGTGCTTATTGTGCTTATTGAGCTGTAACAGTTCTTTTTATATTATGGTATATTATGTTTTTAAAGCTAATTTGAAAACCGTTGTTTTCCCTTTGCTATCCCCCTATGAAGTTCTGACTAATGTTTCTTCATGGAACAAGGTCTCATTACAAGACTTGACACTTCAGAGTTATGATGACATTTGCAGCAACTTAATCTTTTCAGGAGCAACGAGTGGGTCAATAGCTGTTCATGAGTATTGACCACAGTCAGCAATGACTTGTACTTAAAAGCCTTCATCTTTAACTTTGATGTATGGGACACATACTGCCAGGTGGGATAAGCTCCAGCCCCTCATAGCCCTAAATTGGATAAGAGAAAGAAAATGGATGGATGGATGGATGGATGGATGGATGGATGGATGGATGGATGGAATAAACTAATGGAATAAACTAACCTGTCAAGGAGCATCTAATCAGTTGGCAGTGATTGCAAAACTAATCAATAAGCATCTAGGTCAAAAATCTTTAGTGAAATGCTGCCTGTGCTCTTCGCTTATTCCCCTGGAGTTAACAGACCAATGACAAGATAAATGGAGCCATTCAGAATAATGAGTACCACAAGTACATAGGTCAAAAGCTCTTTTTAGTATTAAATTAGTGTGAGGGTACTGAGTCATGGCTATTAAGTCAGTTGAAGGGTGAAATTAGCACACAGCGTGAACCTGTGAAATTTAGGACAGCGCAGTGGTAATTGGCTGAGATGCTTTAGCTTCTAACCTGTTTTTGTGCACAGGGGGAGCGAGGGCAATTTGCCATGAAAATGCTCTGCCTGATACTGCCTGCTGAGACAGTGGTTGTGTGGTGAACTGAAAAAGGTTAGTTTATTCAACATTTTACCTGTAATTAATGTTCTGATTGAGTCCTTCTTTATAGTCTAAAAAATACTTCTTAACCTGTAGATCACAAAGTAGTTGTAGCAGGGTCACAGGAAGACAAAAAAGGTTAAGTAAAAGCATGCTGAAATTATGATTTTATTCACAGGAATGAGTGTACAAAATAGAGTGCAAGACGGCCAAGGATTGAAATGACGACACAAAAAATCAAAACGAGAAATGGCAGAAGCGAGAAATGTGATAAAAAGTATTCTAATTGCGATTATGACTTTTTATATAAGTTGTGGAGACATCAGATATTAATTGGCTCACAACCAATGTACAGCTGAGCAGCAGGAGTGATTTAGATCACTGTTAGTGTAGCTGTAATCAACAAGTCATGCAGTCACTTTATTGTAATTGGATGTAAAGGCACGTCTTTGCTTATTTTCTATCTTTGCAGTTGTTTCTCATTAGGACATTTTTGCATCTTTGTCATTTTTTCTGTTTCATTAGGGTCGCTTTAGGCATTATATTTCTGTTGTTGTGCGTTTCATCATATAGTTTTCCTTTCACACTGTGCATCTTTCTTATTATTTTTGCATTTCTTATTTTGTGTTAAAAAGTTTCCATGGGTTCCCTGACCTTTCAGCCCCTAGACCTGATCCCCTGATGAATTTGTAAGTTTGCTCATTTACAAAGAAATGAACAGTATTTTTATTATAGTTTAATTTTAATGGACAGACAAAACATCAGCCAAACACACAGAAAGAACATATTGCATAAAAGTTATAAATTGAATTGACTGAACACAGACATAATTCCGTTTGTTTTTGTCTGTGTGTCCATGTGACAGACATTAAGTCAGTAAATCATTTATCCTCCTAATCTCATCACCCACAGAGTAGAGCTCCATGGGGTGAGGATGATCAAGCGAAAGATGGGAGAGCAGCAGAAAACTATGAAGGTAAAATGCAGAATATGAGAGCTTGTAGAAATAGTGAGAATGTGTCGAAAAAATTGTATCTTGAAATTCTCACACACATTTGTGAAATTTTAAATTTTGAGTTACAGTAAAATTATTCAAAAGTTTGTAGATTGATATTTACACATGTATACTGATATCTGCAAACTTGTAATTCAAATTTTACTCATATTTATTTATTTATTACATATAACCTCAGGTCTGTGACAGGTCAAACACACAAGGATACCAACCAAAAGAATAGGATGTTTGTTTCCTTTGATGCAGGCTGAATGGATGAAAAGCAGGAAAACAACTGTTAAACACTTGGTTTCAAACATAACTGTAATCCAAGGATTAGTCTCTGTCCACAATCTTTTACCATATCTTTGTAAAATAAACAAATAATTTATTTTCAAAATTTTATTGATTTACTATAGCGCACACAAAAGACAAGCATTAGACATTATACAAACAGTATACATTTGACCGTGGTTTTAAAGTGAATAATATCATAAAGTTTTTATGTCAAGAGTTAAATGCTGTACCTGAGAGATCAGAGAGGTCCATGTGTTGACCTAGGCTATGATAGCCTTGTCATCACTTGTTAGGTCTGTAAATGCCATTAACATTTATCTTTCGTCGTGCCACTGAGGAAGCTCACAGTTAATAGAGATATAGGCTTTAGAGATCAGCTCAAATACATCTCAGAGCAAACTACTCCCCTTCTGTCCCTGCAGTCGCCTTTTCTCTGAAAGCCATTATAATACATAATTATAGTCCCTGGTAGTAATTGATAGAAGGATATCATACACCTATTACAGCAGAAACTATCAGATACTTGCACTCCTAAAGGAGTGTTAAACTGATTTCATGGGAGTGATATAAAGTGTTCTGGAATGTGTTGCGTAGCCTACGATACAGCAGAGACACATTACTTCCTTATAGGTATATTAAGGATATTTGAGAACGATCTTGGGTTTATTGTTGGAAGAAATTTAATATTTTCACAATAATCTCAAGGGGGAGAGCTCTGGGTTCTTACACTGAGCTCAAATCCTGTAAAAATATGAAGCGTGAACAATTATCAGTTACTAGCTCCATTCTGAGGAGCAGATAGCAGGATGGTGGTTTTTACAGCAGTGGTGCTGTGTGTGTGCGTGTTGCTCTCCCCTTCCTCTGCAGAATTTGTCTTCCTCCATCAAACTGCAGGTGTTTCCGTTCATAATCGTGGGCATAGTTTATAAAGAGGAAGAAGGGGAGAACCAGAGGAGCTGTTTGGCCATTCAAGGCAGTGTGTGCACTGTGTGTGGATGTGAGAGGAGGACTCCTTGTCATTGCATTACTCCCATTGGGTAGGGTGTCCAAATAGTATGTTGCTTAGCAACAGACATGCACCAGATTTACTGGTTGGAGATTATTTTAAGTTCTAGTTAGTATGACATTAATAAAATAAACCATGTTTTTTGTTGTCTGTGATTACCTTGGCCTCCAACTCCTTCTTTCAACTCATAGACCCTCTTTTTCTCTCTATATAAGTATATTTGCAGTAGACTTGGTAAGTCCTTGTTTTCCACTTATATTAGTTTGTAAGGAAAAAAGAACTCTAAGAACTCTAACTCTAAAAACAGTCTAAGGGGGGCACTTGTGTACTGGCCTTGGCTACAGCAAGGTTTTTATGTTTTAAAAAAAGGAAAAGAAAAATGGTGATATACTGTCCACTTTCATTCTGTGTCTCTTAAGCAGTAAGTGGTTCCTCATTGTTTGATAGCTGAACTGAAATGGGAAAACTGACCTGTCAGCTGTAATGTTAGGGTTTGTAGAGCATTTATTAAATAAGGACAGTGTGGGAGAGAGCTTGTTTGAATCAGGTGCACCAGTTGTTCACCAGAGTCTATTAAGTCTACTAGCAGCAACCGACCACTCAGCCCAGCCCCTTTGAGAGTGTTTTTTGTTTTTTCACTTGTTTTTTTAAGAGTAGGGCTCCATGATGTAAATTAATCTTTATATATCTAGTGTTTCATGTTCACTTTAAAGAAACCTGTCTGGTCAGGTTAGATGAGTTCTGGAATGACCTTTGCTTAGAATTTTAATGTCTGCATTTATGAGAGAAAGTGGTCTATAATTGGGTGCTCGAGGATCTTTATTTGATTTTAACAGCAGGATGATCATTGCAGTATTCATAGAAAGATCAGAAAGAGAAGTTATGAAGGTAGTCATAAATTCTTTGAACATTCTTATAAATAAGAGAGGGAGGGGCAGCCAGAAAAAAATAAAGCCATCTGGACCAGGTGCTTTGTTATTGGACATATATAGATTCATATATAGAGCTTTTTTACTGTATTTGAGCCTTCTATACAAATTGCCACATTCACACCTTCTTACTAAGTGCTTTCTATTTAACAATTACATTTTGATGGATGCGTCTGAGAGCAACTTGGGGTTCAGTATCTTGCCCAAGGATATTTTAGCAGCCAGCATTCAAAATACTGTACCAGCCTTCCAATTACTAGATGACTTGCTCTACTTCCTGAGCTACAGCCACCCCAAAAACGTGGATTTGTTTTCTTAAATCACACAGCACCTTTTCAGAAGGATTTATTGTGTACGTGCTTTCTGGTAACTTAATTTATTCTTCCAAAATCTTTTTTCTAGTTTGGTGTCTTTTATATATAAATTTGATGTCTTTCCTCCTGTTGTTTGAAGTATTTAAGGAACACCTAGAGAAGAAGCGCATTAAAGTCATGGAGCAACCTAGCCGGTCTCCAGAACTCAGCCACAAAGAAAATCTGTGGACTGTGCTGAAGTTTCAAACTGCTGAGCAGCGGCCAAGAAACCAAAAGGATTTCAGAGTGTCACGGTGGTGGACGGACTCAGGCGCAGACTGAGGTAGCACGGTTCTACAATACTTTATTTATCACTCCGGTGCGCTATGTACACGTGAAGGGGGGGAGAGACACCAGGGTCCCGGGGAAACACACTTCTTCACACTTGCTCCGCTCCTTGTCCAAACACTCCTCACACGAACAACCCACTCACACTCACGGGGTCCAGATAAACCTGTAAACATAGACGAGGGTAAGTCGGCGGCAAGCACGGGAACAACTGATTCACAATGAAGCCAGGCAATACTGACGAGGGTTACTCAATATTCCAGCGACGAATAGCTCAGAGCGCCAGCCTTATGAGCCAGAGATCAACTGCAAATTACTCGAGATCAGCTGCAGGTGCGTGGGCCAAGGGCGGGAGCCCAGTCAGAGCTCCGCCCAGGCAGACAGGTAGGGGGGAGAGAGAGAGAGGGAGCGAGAGCGAGAGAGAGAGAAACAACAAACACTTGTGGCCACACTGGGCTGGCCGGGAAGGCACAGGGACCATGACACAGAGAGTTTTTGCAAAGAGGTCCTGAGATGTATGCAAACTACTGGTGACCAACTACAAGAAACCTCTTACCACTGCTTGCCAACAAGGATTCCATCCCTGTTTTGCTCGGTGATTCAATTCTTATTTTACTCAGTGACATAAATAGTTGGTTGTGACAGGAATCAATGTAATATTCCAAGTGTCCCAGAGCCCTCAAGATGTGTCAGAAAACCTTCCGACACATCACAGATGAGAAAAGTTTTAGCAGAGAAAATTGTGTCAGAAAGGGCTGTGTCAGAAAATTTTTCCGACACAGCCCTTTCTGACACAATTTTCTCTGCTAAAACTTTTCTCATCTGTTCTCATCTGCTTTTTAATCTTGTATATTTGTTTGGGGCATTTTTGCCTTTTGACAGTGGAGCAGGTCAAACTCAAATCCAGGCCACTGCACTCTGGCCATGTGGCATATGGTCACCTGCTCAATTTTGTTTATATTCTTCTTCTTTTTGTTGATAGTTTTTGGGAGCCTGTTTGTAAACCAAGTTTTCCAAAAGGGACAATAAAACGAAATGAACTGAAGGATACTGGTAGCATCATGTTGGTAGGTTGTTTGCTGTCAGTGGTACTTGTACATTGCAAAAAGTGGATGAATAATGAAGGACTACCTCCACCTAAGATCAACAGCTAAACAACTGAAAGTTTGACATAAATGAGTCTTCCTACAGAACAATGATCGTGAACAAACCTCAAACTGGTTTAGAATGGATAAAGCAGGCAAGCTTCTGGTATGGCCTTCCAAAAGCCCTGACCCCAACTCTGTAGAGAATCTGTGGACTATGCTTAAAAGCCAGTACTTTCCTGTACCAGGAAACAATGAATTAAAATAATCCAGACAGGATGAGAAAAATGCATGACAAACAATTTGATATAATGGAACTGAACTTTGCAGTTTTTCTTAAGCAATAAAAACATGAGTGAGCCAGATTTAACATCAGCATCTAAAGTGAAACCTGCATCAACTGAACCCAAGGTTCCTGATAGAAGATTTAGAAAATGTGGCAAGGGGACCTAGAGTTTATATTACCTTAGGTACAAATCGGTTGGGGGCACAAACAAAGACTTCTGTTTTTCCATTAAGTTATTAGCCATCCAGCCTTTAATAAAGTGCCTTAGGACCTCTGCAAAATCTGTAGCTTAGAACATTCTTGGGGCTTAAAAGAGATATATAACTCAATGTCATGTGCATAATGTTCTTAAAACTGCTCAAAGTGCTGAAAAGGGAGCAAATATAACAGAAACAATAAAGGCTTCAAAACAGGACTTTGTGGTACACCATAGGCAAGAGAAGTGGAAGAAGGCCTGTACTGTAAGCAGCAGCAGATTATTAAAGTCATCAACATTGTTATGAGAGGATAAATAAATTAAAGCATCAGAAAGTTTTACAGCAGTAGAAGCATTTAGGATACAAGAACTAACCACAGGGTGAACTGGAGACAGAAGACCGAGAAAAGTACAAGTTGAGAAAAATACAATGATTATTAGAAATAAAAACAAATACGATCAAATGTTGATATTTACCCAGAGTAAAAACAAGCTCTAGTGTGCATCCTTTGGTCTGTTTGGGCTAGGTGGATGATAAACAGAAACACAGTCAAAAGGATCCCGATTCCCCACCTTAATCAGCTGTAATTTTGCTGAACAACATGAGAAATGGTGTCCAAATAGCAGCAAGATCTCTGAGATATTTATCTCGAGGCCAGGCCACATGATCATCTTTAACCAAGGAAAAACAATGAATTAGGGAGTTTGCACCAATCATTTTCTTCTACTTTGGTGCTCCAAAAGTAGTAAACTTTCACATGGGCTAAAAGAATAGTCCACAAACAGTGACTGAATTTGAAATGAAAATTTTGAATTAAGGCAGGGCTCATTGGTCATTCCCAAAGGCCTGCAATATGGATGATAAAACACCATTTGAAAGGATTACCTAATAAAGGTTTGTGTGCCAGAGCCTGGAATTTATGATTGAACACAGTGACTGTACACAAGCCGCACCAGAGTAGACATGAGGAAAATTAGGCATGGTCCAAATTAGAGAATTAAATTAGAATCCACCTTTGATTGCAAGAGTGAGTCTGGTCCATTTGGATCCACCAGGGTTTTGGATAGCATAAAAACCTGAGACTTGCATGGCTGTAAAAAAAAAAAAAAAAAAAAAGAAGAAAAAAAGATACATATTTTGACTGAGCAGAATTTGGATTAAGACCAACACCATTAGTCAGTACCATAAATTTCCACGTGTTAGAAAACATGAATTACAGTTTTTCTCCATTGGTTTGGCTCATTTCTTGAAACAGAGATTACATTCTCAAAACTCTAAGATCATTTGGCAAAACACTCTTACAGTTCAGCACAACACTATAGCTCACCTGCAAAAGCTCATATCTCTTCCAAAACTGTTCACTCAGGCTTCAATCTAAATCCCTTTCTCATTTAAACAGTCAGTGTCTCCAAAATGGCAAAGATCCTTCTCAATAGCTTTGGCTCATTTCTCGACACAGATCGGACATTCTCATCATTCTTGGTGCTTTTGTCAAAATAAACCTGGATGGTTGATCACAACAACATGGTCCACCTGCAAAAGCTCATATCTCTCCTAAAACAGTTCACTCATGTGTCAAAACCACATTTCTTTCTAATCTGAATAGTCAGTGCCCCCAAAATGCATCGTCCCTTTGGCATTGTGTGAGTACTGCCATACAAAATGTTTAGATGTTTTGTCACTATGGCAGAGGACCAACAATATACAACAGAAAAGAGTAGCCTCCAAGGTTTGACATCACAGATTGCACTCACACTACCAAGGAAATCATAACCATTTTTTATTCACACGCAAAGAAAGTTTCATACATATGTAAAAAGAAAATGTACATTACAGTAGTAAATTGTATGCACACAAAATCAAAAAACCAGGACTTATTCAGTGGTCGCTGTACTCATTCTCCCGCTCTTGTCCACTGTCTTCACCCTCCTGATTATTTACACGCTGTTGTCCGTCTGGCCACAGATTCTCATCCACATCACAGCGGATACTTTCTCTTGCGATGCAATGAGGGAAGAAACAGCGTGCATGCCGCAACCATCCCCTGCATTGATCTCCTGTAATGTCGTCACACGCTGCGTCCATAGCATGGAGGAGGGACGGCTGATCCTGAGCATGATGCTCATACACTCTCCACCTCCAAGCAGAGAAAAACTCCTCTATCGGATTGAGGAAAGGAGAGTAAGGTGGTAGGAAGCCCATGACCATCCTTGGATGCGCTGCAAACCAGCCCCTAATGAGTGGGCTATGGTGGAAATTGACATTGTCCCACACAATTACATAAATGGGTAGGTGAGGCCCTATGAGACCTCTCTCATGTTCAGGGATAAAATCGGTATAAAGGCGATCCAAGAAGATGAGGAGCTTGTGTGTGTTGTATGGGCCAAGACTGGGGATGTGAATGGCCACACCATTTTCAGAAATGGCAGCACACAAAGTTATATTGCCCCCTCGCTGACCTGGGACATCCACTGTGGCCCAGTGGCCAATAATATTACGGCCACGTCTTCGGCCCTTGGCCAGGTTGAAGCCAGCTTCATCCACGAACACCAGGATGTGAGGGGTCTCATGTCCTTCCAATGCCATTATTCTCTAAAATAGAGTAAAGAACATACAATCAGTCATACAGAAGAGTCATATACTACAGTTAGACAATTACATGTTCTCCCCCACAGGTTCAATATACTACAGGCCACTACTCCAGTGGTTCTAAACTAGTGATAGGCCTATGAGGAAGTACTGCAGGGGTATTTGAGAGAAAGGGGAGTGGGAAATACTGATGACTCACTGAGATGTTACAGTAAAACCTACAGTATTAGATAGATTTGATTGGAAGACAACAAAATAAGGATTATAATGAGAATTGTATCATACAGTAAACTGATTCTGAAATCAGGTACAGGAGGTATTGAAACCAAATAAGTGAACTACTGCTTACTGTGATTACAGGTAAGGTTATAATGAGAGACAACCAGTAACTGACTTACATTTACATACTGGTAGTGCAGCTCCTTCACTCTATCAGAGTTCCTCTCAAATGGTACCCTGTAGATTTGTTTCATTGTCATCTGATGCTCCTTCAAAACCCGGTCTATTGTGGAGATGCTTATTGTGTTTATATTCTGGAATATATGATTGCCCTGAAGGATGGCATCACGGATCTGTCTCAATGTGATGGCATTATTTGCCATCACCATGTTACAAATCTCTTTCCTGTTGTTCATTGAGCAGTTTTCCTCTGCCACCCACGCGAGGTTGTCGTCCAATCCTACACATGGAACAGAATACAGTAGGTTACCAGTGTAATTGTATTATTGTTTTACTCACAGTAACTTCCCCACAATCCTAATGCAACATTGCACAGTGACTGGAATACTACTCTAAACTGTATGAATTATGTAATTCCATAGTTTACAGTAATTTGTTCAATATATTTCTCGTCATATTTAGTATCAAAACATTCCACTAGTCCTCTCCACCAGTAGACCTACTACTGTAGGCAGATGCACACAAAATCTCTATAGTAAGTTACAGTTTTTCTCAGTTGCTTTGGTGCATTTCTCACAACAGAATTGATCTCTGCACCACTACTAAGACTCTTCTCAAAACAATTAGTGCAAACTGCAAAACATGGTGGATAACTTGCAAAAGCAAGTCCCTTAATCAAAACAGATAATATATTCATCAAAAGCAAGTACTTATATCAATCAAAGTGTCTGGGCTGTCACAATTACAAGTCAGTACACCAGCACCTTTGGTCACAAAATCAAATGGTTTGAACATGTTCTCATTGTGACGGATTTCTTTGTAGGTGCTTCCCAATGACATGTCAAGTCTGAAAACCATAAATTGTAAAGGAAACTCAAGACACTTCATATGCACTCTTGATAATATTCAATTGAAATTGTGCACAGCATTGTGCAACTGGGGAAATGCAGTAAATCAAACATTTTACAGCAAACATAAACTCACTTAGACAGTAAACCTTACTGCAGTAGTTATGAAACAACCCCCCCCCCCGAAAAACAGACACTGCTGCATATCAGTCATTGATATCTAGACGCTCCCGTCTGTCTGCCCACATATTTGCATCAACATCACAGCGAATGTCAGCTCTATCGTTGCATCGGGGAAAGTATCTTCTGGAGTGTCGAATCCACCCTCTGCAGGACTCTGCTGTGATGTCATCACAAGCTTTTGTAGATTCAGTATGCACCTCATGCCAATCCTGTCTGTTGGTTTACATTATATATATACTTGTAGAGTAGGGGATATTGTAACGCGATTCACCTATGACTGGGTAGAAGAGGCTTTTCATTGGTTGCAAGTAAGAGTAACACACACCAATTTTCATTAGTGTGAGATAAAGTTCACCTGAGAAAAGTAATTTATGGAGATTTTCATGGAAACTCCTTAAAAATAGGGTTTTCAAAATGGATGTACAAATTGTTTGACAAGATGTTCAACAATTTTGAGTGCACTGACACAAGCAATGACATGAAGACTATTAGTTGTATGGACAATGACTATTCAGCCGGTACAAGTATAAATAATTGTGACATTCATGATAGAAGCAAGGAGATAGTGATGAATAGCAAGTCAAAAGTGACCATTCTTTAGATATTTGTACTTACTCAACTGCTTCATGTCCAAAGGCATTTGCCTTTGGACGAAATGAACATGAAACTGCCACAAGGTTGTGCCAAAACGACTATATGTTGTGGAGGTTGAACTAAATATTGTGCAAAGTTTAATTCTGTTGTGAGAAATGCACCAAAGCAACTGAGAAAAACTGTAAACATTTTTTGCCTTACGCACAGTGCCCTGTCCTATGCAACATATAATTCCATCATAGATTACATAGAGTACATACCTGTTTTCCCTGCGAAAGGTTTAGATGATGGAGGAGACTGTAGAGCGAGGCACATTAGGCTGCACTCGACAACTTGCCTCTGCCATTGTGAGGCCATGGTTTATGACATGGTCTATAATTGTGGCCCGAATTTCATTCGGGACAGCACAGTGTCTTCGCGCACCTCGGCCTCTTCCCCCTATTCCTCCACCACGCCTTCTCAGTCCTCCTCTTCTTTGAGGAAGAACTTCCCCTTGTCCGTTTGCTTAGCCTTGTCTATCCATGTTCAGAGGTATTATGTTCTTGACCAATTTTGACAATTGAACAGACAGTTGTGCATGCGAGTACTTATACAATGAAATCATGGTGACATGTTTTGGAGAGAATGATCATTAGACTGAGAATCAGCTAATCAGTTTAGATCTACAAGATCTATTCATTTGGAAAATGTGCTAAATGTGGGCTAACTGTATAACTGTAGGCTACTTGTACTTAATCATTTGCAAAGATGCACTGAGACAATTGAGACATGTACTAAGGCATTTGCCATTTGATGAAATGAATGAGAAATGCCATTCTGTTGTGAACATTTGCCAAGAGGTTTGGAGGTTTGTCCATGTTATTTTGAGAATGTAATTTCTGTTTCAAGAAATGAGCCAAACCAATGGAGAAAAACCATAAAGCAAAAAACCTCTCAGCCAAAAATGAGCATTTATTACATTTGTTTACCATAATCTCATGTGTTTGTCCAACAATGAACAGCATTAGAAATAAAGGAAACAGGAATCATTGGAGGTCTCCAGTCACCCCAGAGAGAGGTAGCTTCTCCATGCTACACAGCCATTTCGTTTCTATCAGGGTTGGGTCATTTCAAAAGTGCCACTGAAGCCTGACTTTATCTGGCAATCCACATTACTCTCTCTGGTCACACATAGCACTCAGCCAGACAGGACAGAAGAAAATTGCTTCACACTTTCTTTTATTTATACACCCACTCGTGATTTTTATAACTAGAAATGAGCAAATTCTATCCAGCAGAGACATTACCTAACTTAACGACAGCAACAAACAAGTCTGCATTTGCTTGATTATCCTGCTACATGACACTTGAGAACGGTATCTAAACTGTATGAATCCTCTGAATGATTTCTGATATAATATTTTCTTTGGCATTATTTACCAGAGTTTGTCAGCTGACAAAGCAGCCAACTGGAGTGATGCATCTTTCACTCCATCATGGGTAATGGAGTGGAGACAAAGGAGTAAATGGGCTGAAGGAGAGGTACCATTGATAGAGTAACACAAGGGCCCAAGGTAGCATACCATTTATTCAAGTTTATATGAAGCGGAAACATTGTGCAAGGTTGCTGGACAGAAGCTGCTGACTCATTAGGCTCATAATAGTTTCAGGGACTAAACAGAGATGTTAAACTGAAGGAGGGGTGCAAGCCAGCATACTCTACATGTCAGTTTACAGTCAGAAGCTATGATACTTTAAACTCCCACACACACACTCAGATAGATAGATAGATAGATAGATAGATAGATAGATAGATAGATAGATAGATAGATAGATAGATAGATAGATAGATAGATAGATAGATAGATAGATAGATAGATAGATAGATGGGATCTTTCTTCTGCTTTCCTTGCAACACATCTTTTATTTCAAAAATGCATAATGGAGGGGCTTAACTGAGCCATGCCACTAAAATATATATTACTGCAGCATAGGTCTTCTTTTCACTATAGTCTGTATAACGAGAACCACTAAACTATCCAAGTCAGTTACCCAGTGACATGAAGGTCAGTAAGTCTAGAAGATTAGAAAAAGAAGGGGTGGCTGTGGCTCAGGTGTTAGCGCAGGTCCACTTCTTGGAAGGTTGGTGGTTCGATTCCTGGCTTCCCCGTAGTCCACAGATACTTGCATACCAAGTATCCTTGAGCATGGGGTTGTTCAGGGTAACTCTCCAATCAAAGTGTGAATGTTAGATAGGCATTAACAGTTTAGAAAAAGTGCTGGTGTGATTGGGTGAATGAATTAGTTGTATAAAGTGCTTTGAGTGCTCAGATAAAGCACTTTTCTACTCTATCTAAAGTAGATAGAGTAGAAAAGCGTTATATAAGAACCAGTCCATTTACCAAGAAAGTTTATTATTTTAATGTAATTGTTAGCATTGTGTCCATCAGATGTCCATTAGTGGGTAAATTGATTTTGGTCAGAATGAAGTTATTAAATATTTTTCATTTATGAGTTGTTTACACTCTTGCTACCTAATTAACCCCTTAGAATCTGCCAAGTCACCGGTGACATAAGGTTGGTCTCGAGTCAGACGCTCACAAATTTTCAGAAAGTGTTACCTCTCAAATAAATTCTTCTGTTTTTGACTTATTATTTTTCTATTAAAAGCTTTTCTGTTTGTTTGTTAATAGGCAAAAAATCTATAAAAGGAGTGGATGTTAACCCATACAAAACACTAACCCTAGATTAGGGTTGTGGTTTACCTGGTAGACCTTGTCATGTCATGTGTGTTATTTCATTATGTTGATGTTTTCAACTTTCCTTTCTGCATGTATCATCCACCACTCATATGTGCCATGCAGTGGTTAAACTATCAGAAGCTAGCAGGACCATTGTAAACACTGCAGAGGATCTAATCAGAGCACAGAGGACCACTTCAGCCATGAATCCTGTGTTTTTCCCTCTGTGTGTTTTCTTTTGTGTGGTTCACCAGGGAGGTATTCCAGTGGATAGGAGCAACGATGAATGACACGACACGCAAATTCTCCCTCTTCCTCTCCTTCTTTCTCTCTGTCCACCTGTCATTCTTTCGTGCTGTCTCTTTATCTCACTGTGAGGAAGAAGACGCTTGTCTCCTTCCTGTCATGTGTTATTGTACAGCAGCATAAAGGGACATCGTCCAGCAGCAGTGCAACTGGTAGCCACATAGAGAGAAGCCTTTGCACAACACTTCAAGGGCCTGTCGCTCTCTGCATGTTGAGGACAGCAGGGAGCAGGACAATTCATGTTCAAGGAGCTGTGGTGGCTGATTTGAATAGAATTCTATGAATGGCAGTTAGTCTGGTGAAGCCAAGCCAGAAGGTGATGCACGACAGCCTGTGTGCCTGTACAACAATAAGGAAATGCACGTGCCCTCACCTCGGGGGATGTGTATGTAAAATGCATTCACATCTGCACCTATTTCCATTTATTTGTGCATGTCTGCCAGCGTGCAAGGAGCAATCATGCTCCTTGTCTATCTGTGAACTCCCTGAGAGTGTTTTCAACTACTAAATCAAAGGCTATTCCCAATTTGTTTGTGTGGATCACGCAACCAAGACCCAGCTGAGGGGAATGTTAAAAAAGGTGCCCTGGGGGAGCCCTAGCCTCCAACGATACGTGTGGAGTGAATGCTAAGTGCTGGTGCTGAAGCTGCAGACAGCAGAAGGAGGAATAGGGGTAGCCAACTTCTACTTTCCTCTTTGGGGATATTCCCAAACCCCTGAGAGCTGCACTGTTTGTGTATTTTTGATGAAGTTCTGTTTCTCCACTGGGGGCTTGTATTGTGAATTCTAAGCAAACAGAAGAGGATCAGACAGCATGGTGATGAAGAATGAGTAGACCAGTGTAAATTTATGTGCTTTCTGACTGCTGATTTCAGAGGCAGGATGTATGGTAACCAGCAGACCAGCTCCTCAAAGGCCAGATTTAAGATTCCCCAATGCTGCTGCTTAGATTATGACTTAAGGGTATAAGCTGACCTCCAATAAAATGCCAGAGGGCAACTTCCTCATGTATTTCAAGTAGTCCTGTTCCTAGTGAAAGGTAATTCTCTAAGCATAACTGCATCCCTGAACAGAAAAGGACTACAGAGAGCAAGAGGATGACAAATATGATTTAACATTATATGAATTTAAATTAGGGTCAAGAAGGGTTTCTAAACTTATAGTCACGAGTAATGGAATGCTAATAGTACCAATCTGATTTTGTAAATCTGTCAGATGAATTTTAATGAAAAACGATGTCTGGGTGAAAAAAAAAAGATGTCATTGTAAAGTAAAAATTAGACTGTGGATAAAATCTGAGCTAACAATATGTGTAGTAATGTTACAGATGTCAAATACACTTCGGTGGAAAAAGAAGTGCTTTTTAAACATGTATAGATACAAAGCAGAAAGTTCCCACTCCTGCCATCATGATCCTGAGTCACAGCCTGTTACAGCAGCTCCCATAGATGGTTTTTATATTTATTTTGATAACTCTCGGCTGATAAAGCTGATTTATGCTACTTGAGATAGTTTTGGTTTTGCAAGTCTTGTTAAGTCAAGTTATACAAGTTGTTTCGTAGCATTATACTTTTGGCAATGGAGAAAATTCCCCAGCTGGCAATTCTACTGCTCAGAGGAAGGCTCATGAGCCTTAGTAATATGCTACATTGTGTTTTTCATTAAGGCAGTGACGTAGCGCATTACTGTGCTAAATTCACCAGTTACAATGATGCCGTTACTGCCTTTACAAAGCTTCTCCAGTTATTATGGCATGTATAAAAAATTATCACATTTTCATTCAGAGAAGGTACTCCAATATCTATTTCAATTCAATTCAGTTTAATTGGGTTTATTTATATATCACCAAATCACAGCAACAGTGCTTTATATTTGAAGGGGAAGATCCTACAATAATACAGAGAAAAAAGAATGCATATCAGGTTTCCACTTCTCTATGGATTATTCTCCTTGTCCTTCTGTCCATCTTGTCTTTGTGGTGAAAATTGCAGTACTCTACACTGAATAATGTATTATGGAATGGAATTTTCAAGATTTGCCTCTTTGCATTGATCTAAACTCTGACAAATACGCTTAATTATTTCACATCAATCTTTTTCTAGCAGTTGTTTCCACTGAGTCTGCTCAATACAGCAATAAGTGATAACTTAACTATAAATTTCTCCTCCCCCACACCTGTACGTCTATCTGTCCATCCTTCCTCTCTCCCTCTCTCTACAGTTCCCTTCACTTTGTCTCTTCTGTTTCTCTTTTTGTTCTTCTCAGTTTGTGTCTTCTTGTTGTTTTCTTCTCTTCTCTGGGGTTCAAAGGAGGCAATTAATCAATTAATGGAAGGCTCCACCTTTGTAGCACAATGTAGGGCCTACAAATTTTGATTGGAGAGCTATTTAAATATATGTGCACAGTATAGATGCCTACCTATTTTGATAGTTAGTGCTAGATTGTCTCCTGAACGTCTCACAGCAAAAAAGACAAATGGTGCTAATTTTGAATTTCAGCAGAAAAAAAGAAAAAAGTGCAGGTTGACATGACCTACACATCTATTATAACTTCGTCCACTAAAGTGGAACTTGTGCCACTTGTTTGATTTAGTTTTGGGCGTTTTGCACAGGCACTAATTGTTGCCTAGCAACAGAAGGTTTCATGTCAAGTCATCACTTATTGTTATTCAATGTAAGTCATTTCAGAAAGTATTTAGAGCCATTCACTTTTAGCATGCTTAATAAAATTGGATTTTCAGTCGACATTCAGTAACCTGTTATAACAAAGTGTTATTTTAAACTTTGCTTATTTATAAAAAATCAAAAACTGAAAAATCATTCAGAACCTTATGTTTCCAGTCATGGGTAAGTCTCTACAGGCTTGGAACACCTGGATTTGGACAGTTAAGCCCATTTTTTTAGGCAGATTCTGTCAAGTTTTGTCAGAATTGATGGGAAGCATCTGTGAAGTGCTGTCTTCATGTCTCTCCACAGAAACTCTGCTGTTTTTAAGTCTTGGCTTCAGCTGGGCCACTCAGGGACAGTCACACACTTGTCCTGAAGTCACACTGTTGGCTTTTTAAGGTCTTTGTCATTCTGAAAGCTGAACCATCAACACGGTCTCAGGTCATTGCACTCTGGAGCAGTTTTTTTTTTTTTAAGAACTTCTTTTCTGGCTGGATTCATTTTTCACTCATATCAGACAAGTCTCCTTGTCACAGCTTTAGAGAAGCCCCAATGAACATGATCCACCCAGCATGCTTCACTGTAACTTATTGTGAAAAGGCTCATTTATTTCTAAAGGATAATATTTATTATATGTAAAGTTATTTTTTTAAAAGATTTTGTTTGTGTTTGGTTTGAAATTTGATTCTGGCTTATGATAATCACAAGCATCTCATTTATTATTAGAATATTTAAGAATCATCAAGAACCTACACAAGGAGGTTAAGCTACAGAAGGTCACTGGTAAAAAGGCTGGCTGTGTTGTATCAAATCATATTAATAAAAAGTTGGCTGGGAGGGACAAGCGTAGTAATAGAAGCCGCACAATTACCACAGCCTTGAGAAGATTGTCAAGAAATGTTGATTCACAAGCTGCAAAAGGAGTGGACTGTCAGCACATGAAGAGCCAACATGCACAAATGTCAGGAAAGGGGCTACAGATGTTGCATTCCTATTATGAGGCCACTCATGAACCAGAGAGGTATTTCAATATGGCTGCATTAAGACTTGTTTTTAGATCACAAACTGCGGGACATTTCCAGTTATGTTCCTGTTAGATGTTTATTTCAGGTGTAAAGAATTGCTCTGAAAGAATGATATCTAAAGTCCTCCATAGTCCTTCAAGAAGTAGCTATGCTAAAAAGCCTCTGGGCAGTTCTTTTGAAGTCTTATCTAAATTAACTTCAATTGCAGTGGTTGCCAGGAATAATTAAAGTTAAGTCACTGGTTAAATCTGATATAAATATCTCAAAACTTTTCTTGATTTGCCCTTTCTTGGGGAAAAAGATATTTCCCAGTTTTGAGGGGTGGCTGTAGCTGACAAGCTAGAGCAAGTCACCTGCTAATTGGAAGGTTGGTGGTTTGATCCCTGGCAACTCCAGTCTACATACCAACTATTCTTGGGCAAGATACCAACCTGAGGTTGCTCTCTGATGCATTCATTGGAGTGTGGATGTTAAATAGAAAGCAGAAAAAGTGTGTGAATGAGGGAAGCAAAGACAGACACCCTATCTACTTTTAAGATTAGGTTTAAGTTAAACCTTTCCTTTTTGATAAAGCTTATAGGTGGATGGGTTGAATCTGAATGCTCCTTTAGTTATGCTGCAATAGGTCTAGGCTGCTGGGCACTTCCCATGTTGCACAGAATGTTTTTTCTTCACGTACTTCTTTTTATTCTCTATGATTTTATGCACAGCTCTGCATTTAATCATTAGCATTAATCTCTGGCTCTCTTCTACAGTATGTTTGTTGTCCTGTCTCCTTCCCCTCACCTCTAACTGGTCGTGACAGATGGCTGCCTCTCCCTGAGCCTGGTTATAGCAGAGGTTTCTTCTGTTAAAAGGGAGTTTTACCCTCCCACTGTCAATAAGTGTAAGTGCTTGCTCATTGGGGGTCATCTGATTGTTGTGGTTCTCTCTGTATTATTGTAGTGTCTTTACCTTACAGTAGAAAGTGGCTTGAGGCAACTGCTGTTGTAATTTGTGATTGCTATGTAAAGTGAAATGAATTGAAGTTAAGTTGTGTACATGTCCATGATTTATATCATGAATGCTTTTTAGGCACAGTTTCTTTGCTATATCAGGTTTATTTTTATACACATTCAGAAAATACACAAACACACAAGTACACAGTACAGTGCCCCCTTGATAATCTGACATTCTATCACAATTCATGATCATACATTTTTAATCAGGCACAGAGCAGGGCTAAATAACCTGTATGACCTTAATCCACAATGACACTTCCTCCTTACTGCACACTATGAACATGCATAGTTCTCTCTTCAAGGTTCTCCACTGCTAAAATCCGTGAAAGCCACTTATATACCAGACAACATCCTATGTAGGAATAAAACACTGACACGCCCTTCACTCTGAAATCTTATCTTAGCATATAGGAAATCCTCCCAAAATTATCTCAGCCATTTATCAAAATTTTCAGTAGCTTTCTGTGTGTATATTTATCTTCCTCTTCCCATCCTTTAGTTTACAGGATTCATTTTCTGCCTGCCTGATAATTTATCCAGCCTCAAAATCCTGACACATGCTGATGTTTTTCTATCTCCCTCCCCCATCTGACTATTCTGAGCCAGAGCACAAGTCTGCCCCCTGGTGATTACATCCTGTCATGTCTGCCTGTGCTTTCCAGAACTATGTACTCAGTGAACGTTATCATTTTTCTAAGTAGATGAATTTCGTTTGATCCTATTTGTGCCTTTAAAGTCACACACAGAAAATTAGATTGGACGCCCTAATTTCTAACTACATGAGTGCAGTATGCTGCATACTGCAAAGTATATGGTGAACTAACATTAAAAGATGGACCTGTATAAAATAGTAAAAGTAGCTTTACTTCAACCAGCTAGAGCAGAAAAATGCTGCATTTATGTTAATTTAGTAACAGTAATAATACATTATTTTACAGACTTCACATAATGTCGCTTGCAATGGAATATTTTTTTGTTGCAAAACATCTGTCATAATCAAGATATCCCACATCTGTAGGTATGATGTGTGTATCACTTATGTCCATTCATAGAAATTGCTTCACCTCAATTTCTCACCAGTCACTGTGTGTTGATATCAATTGCTGTCCAAGTGGTTTGTTTTTTACGCATATTTGTTTGATATTTGTATTTTTATGCCTTTATGCCAGCAACAGCCATGCCTGGAGGCATTATGTTTTCAGTTTGTTTGTCTGTTTGTCTATCCTTTTCATGCATATGATAATTCAGGACAGCCAAGTGGGAACTTTACATCTGGCATGTTCACTTTCCACTCAAGCATAAAATGATAAGAAATTGGCTGTCAAAGGTTAAAGTTATTTTGATCCTCAAACAGTTTTTTTGATCCTTGCCTAAATTAAAACTGCACTAAGTAGGTGTCTAGTATTCCCACAATGGCTGCATCATATTTTGTCTCCATCATAGCCACTGGAACTGAATACATCTACTCAAGACAATGCTTGTAATTATCGAACTCTCCACTCATGGTCATTAAAAAATTATCCCATCAAGTGGCAGCCTTTGAAGGCAAAGTGCCAAAAACAGCAGTTCCTCAAACAGCTGGCTCAAAAGGAAGTCAGTCCCCGTTGGCTAATATTTAAAATTTATCAAAATTAAAAATCATTTTTATCTGATAGATAATCTGTTTTGCCTGTTATCCTTAGCTGGTAAGTTAGCGCGCCAGCAATTTTTCCAAATATGAGCAATTCTGGCTCCAAAATAATAAAACAAAACAAAATAAACAAAAACATAAATAAAGAAAAAACAACATGGCAGCCTAATCCATTTCATCACTAACCAGTTTTTTTTATGTTTATATTAAAAGATTCCTATTTCCTATTATCATTTTATTTATTCTTCTCTTCTTTCTTTTTTTTTTTTTTTACCTTGCACAGCCCCTTACTGTTCTTTATTCTTTTATCAAAGATATGAATAAACCACAATTTTCTATATGCTGCATATTTCAGTGTGAGTCAGTCTGAAATCTACCTCCTATCCCCTAAGTTGTTGTACCTCTAAGTGTCTCTCTGCATGCAGGACCTGGAGTGATGAATGCTGCTCATCACTTAAACCCATTAAACAGTTCGTTAACCATCAGTCTCTTTCCCCGTCTTTTCCTCTGTTCCTTTGTCATCACTTCTTGGTCAGGTTCCAGTCTTGCTAATGCAACTAAAATGAGCATTGTGTGCATGGCAAAGCAAAGTGGATCACATTTGTGGAGGCTTTTTAACACTTCACACTATAACAACACAACAAGACTCAACACACAAGGAACAGACAAAGCAGAGAGCAAAGACACAGAGAGCATAGGCGGTTCATTTGGACAAGGGTTAAAACACACAAGGTATGAGGCACTTCGTATAATGGCTAATTAAACCAAATTAAAAGTGAGCCACAGAGACTTAATTTAACTGCATTATTATGGCATACACTGCTTTGGTCATTTTGTCAAGGAAGGAAAAGGAAAAAGGGTGGGAATGAAAAATAAACTTTAAATGATAAAGATGCAATAAAATCTTCATCAAGTATTCTAAGACCATAAATTATAGCTTTAAAAACTTAGAAAACAAAGAGTAAAGTGAAATTCCAGCATCCTAGCAAACATTTTGGTTTTCAATAACCACCAGATGCATTTCACAGTGTTTACTCTGGGTTGAAAAATAGTGCTAGAAGAAGTTTCTTAAAGCTTGCCTGGTTGTCCTTGATAGAAGCATGAGAAAGTTTGTGTCCAAGAACTTTTTTATTTTACTTTTTTATCTTTAAGAAAAATGTAATAAAACATTCCTGATTCAAAGAATGTCAAGAAAAATCCTGAGACAATAACTCGACCTCCTGATCTCCCAGTCTGCGATACATTTTTGGTCCTACTGTGTAAACTCACTAGAGGAAATGGTTGTGATAGTCCACACACATTTAGTACGCCATGCAAGAAATGAAAGCGCCTTTCATTGCATGGCACCTCGAGGCGCCTTTTGTTTTGATTTGGCGCTATATAAATAAAATTGAATTGAATTGAACTGAATTGAAATGAAATTTAGATGTACAGAAAAGGAAATGGATTAATAATGTGGTTTATCTTTAAGAAAATACATAAAGCCTGCTCCTGTAATGCTACTCTCTCTACCTGGGATGGCTGTTGTGTGGCTATCCATTTATAGTAATTTCATAAAATAGTTGTGAATGTATAACGCCTATTTAACAAAAGAAAAACATTGATATAATTTCTTCATTGCAATATATAGAAAATGTATAGGTTCCAGAAGCCAGTGCAGAAGTGCCTCAAATCTACAGTCATCTGGTGGACTTCATTTAGAATTTACTTAATAAGTGTATGGTTCCCATCCACATGTGGAAGTTTATGGTAAGTTTATGGACTGCTTTGTTACAGATTCTAGAGGGAAATGTGACTTGCTGTGTGTGAACCACTGAGAAAATGGGGATGAGTGAAGGGTTTAAGGTAACAGACAAAATTTTTGGTACTGCACTAACAGCTCCGAATCATCCATCCGAAATGACAATTACACACTCGTTCTGATAGCATTTGCCCCTGACTCCTAGAAGCAACCAATACGGGCTTCACAACAGGCATAAGACTTTTTCCCAAATTGCATGCCACAAATATTAGTGTGATGAATGGCCATCGAGCAGCCAGGCTACAATTATTGCAGGCAGAGACAGGATTTAGTACAACCCAAGTCTTATTATTTTTATTTATGAAAGTTTTAATTTTCAAACCTTAACAGCTCTGTGGAACACTAGTGACCTATATCAGCAGCAAATATAAACAGCGCTAATTGGGTAATTGTCAGCCTTTTATACCCTGCTGCTAATGAGCCACACTTTACATAACATGCTGGGGGTATTTCCAAACTTCCTAAAAGCCATTTAAGCCCTGTAACCATTTATATATTACAATTTATAATTAAACTATCAGCCAATAGCATCTGTAAACCCATTTGCAATAAGACCGTAGAACCCTACAATTACCAAACACACCCAAAATCTCCACACATTACCCGCACCCAACTTATTCCTTGGTCTCTCTCAGAACCCTTAAATACTGTTCAGATTCTCATGCCCAAAATTCCTGGAGAAGACAAAGGGGAAAACAGGTGTTTGCGACACCTCAAATCCACTTGGACTACAGATGGGCAGATGAAGCATTGGATAGAGCATTGCATCTTTCTCATTGTAACAAAAGAGCACTTGAAGCTTCAAAGGCTCAAAGATATGCCCTACTAGTGACATTTAGTCAGCTACAATTTTCCACAAACTTCTACATTATTCACACATAATGGGCTCAAATTGTGGTCATAAATATTTTGTACTTGTAAATCAGACTGTGTAGTTGTGAACTGAGTTTTGTGACCTTGTAAACAAAAATATCTGAAAATTGTGTCTTTGTGCATTTTGTCAAGATCTGTTTACAGATACAATTTTTATATATAGATAAGAATTTGTGTATGTCTAAAAGAGATTTGTGTTTGAAAATGAAAAAATTACACAAGTTACACATTTTTTTTGTCAAGGTCTGTTGACAGATACAAAGCATTTAACTCTGCACTCAAGTTCTCTCGCTTGTGAGTTTCAACTTGCAAATACGAATTTTGACCAGAAATTTTTTCCTTTCAGCTGATTGGTCAATGTCATTGTGGTGGGGCGTGGTCTGTGGCATGGCGGTTGGGGCGTGCCACCTGAGCATTGTGGGTGAGGCTTAAGGTCCAGTGATTGGAAACAGATGTGGATGAGAATATAAATTGTGACTGTTTGAATTTTACAATAATATATTTAATGTGTTTCTTACGTTTTTGTAGCCAGCAGTGAAGTCAGTTTGAACATATAGCTAATAGCTATATGTTCATATAGCTCAGTTGTCCAAGCAATTTCAGTTAGCACTGTTTTTATACATTCTTTATTTTATTCTCATACCACCCATTATTCAAAATTAATTTGTATTTTTTTCATAAAGTTCTTATTCTGTAATAATTAAATAAGATTTAGATTTAAATGTGTTGGCTATTTAAATCTTACTTAAAATTTGATGAAAATGAACTTATTCATGAAATGACCCCTTTAGTATCACTGCTGGATGGGGTCAAAGTGACTAATGGCCATTCTAGTGTAATATTTTGTTGTCCTGTTACAGCTACTTGAAACATGATTTAGACTGATATGGCAGGTTTGGTCTTTGAAGTGAGATGACGGGTATTTCAACATGTGTTTCAAATGATTCAAAGTTATCACAAATGAAGGTGTCTTTCAATGCTATGAAGCAGGGAGGGAATACATGTGTAAATAAAACAGTGCCAAAGATTCAAATCAGTCACCTCACGAACCCTTAAAGTGAGCTGTAACACAATTTCCCCCAGAATCAATTAAGTATGGTTGCTGTGCATATCTTATACTGGTCTTCAAAACTGTTATTTAAATAAAACTTTAATACATAAATAAAATTTTTAAAAATCTGAACTTTAATTACATAGTATTAAATTCAAAGATATGACCACAAACGTCCAACTCAAAGCAGGTGGGCCACAAAATCAAATTCAAATTTCAGAGATTAGAGTCTAGACTCAGTTCTGGATCACAGGAGCTCATTGTCAGGAAGATGCGTCTGGAGAGCTCCGGACCAATCCTACGAGTGGTGGAAGTGACACCTTCTCCTCTCCGGATCAGTAGGTCAGAGAGCAAAGAGACCTTCTCTTGTTTGGTCCTGCACAGGTTGTAAGCCTACAAACAGACAAGGAAATATCAAGTATTAACAAATAAACTGACATGTTTGCAGATGTGCCTTGTGATGTGTTGACTCACATCCGAGAAATCTTATAGGCTGCAGTTAACATTGTGATAAATAAAGTAATAAAAAGCCTAAGCTCTTCATGCCATCGTCAATGATGTCCACAGACCAAACACAAAGTGAAGTTTGTATGTAATTGTTTTGCTTGCAAAGTCTATGAAAAGACGAAGCCGACACAAATTTATGCAGGATAGAGCAAATAGAGGTGATCACACATCAACATGATTTGAAAAATAATGCTTTGTATTCTATTTAAGATGCTTGGATGAACTGGATTCTCAGCATAAGTAAGTCAATAAAATCATGGTAAAAAATTAAAAACAACATGCTCATACGCTAAGTTTTCAACCCAGCAGTAGCAGTGACAGCACAACGCGCCAGCTTCCAAAAAAAACAAGAGATGCACAACTGGGAGAAAGTGGTTTGCAACAGAAGATATGTCAACTTTGCCATACATATAATAGGGCCTCTATAATTCAAAATTGGCTTCACAAGCCAGAGACAGAACATAAAAACAAGCAGTAGGACTTCTGAAAGCACATTACTATTAATGATTCCAGTTATTGGTCCCCTACCATTTCATGCTGTGGTAAATATTTGTGGATTTTAAAAAACACCCATTTGGTAAAAAATACACCTAAAGACTGAGACCACACACACACCTCAGAGGAAGTTCATTTGTGTGTGTTTTATTCTTTTAATCACTCATGGTTGAGGGTAGGTGAGGGTAGGAACTAAAAACGTCACAATACCAGAAATGTAAAGTATACCTTCATACCCAACTCTTAATGCCTTTAATATCAAAAAGTTGGGGTAAAAACTACATTGGGCCATCTTCCCCATGTAGTTTTGCTGTGCCATTTGTAGTTTTCTTATGGCCACCATCTTTTATCAACATGTAAAAACAGTATTGCTGCCAGCATTAATCTCATTAAAATGACGTTGATGCCATAACCGCATTAACGCGGCAAATCTCCGTTAGCGAGTTAGCGCGGATCACCCCGTGCATGGGGCTGCACGGCAACAACATGTTAGCGCCGTTAACGAGATTAACAAGATTAACGCTGACAGCACTAAAAAACAGATGAAGAGACTGCAATTATCATGAGTTCAGGAAGAATTACAACCTTGATACATTTGCTTCCTATAGTACCAAATTTTCAGAATTTTGCTATTGAAATCAAAAGCTTTGCTGTCACGCTCAGCTGTCTCTTCAGCACAACAGACCAGTACAGCACCTGCATAACTGCGCCACTCCATCTGTCAGAGTCCCACTCCACTCGTCTCCCACTTTACTTGCTCCACTTGAGGCAGCAACCCATCCCCAACTTGAACGCCTGGCCTCAGACTTGGAGTTGCTAACTCTGGTCAAGTATCAAGTATGTAGCTTATCAAAAATATACAAGATTGTTACTGTAATGCAGAAAAAGTTGGGGGGTTTTGTATATTTTATATTTTTGTCTACTGAACATATTTCAATCCTTAAGATCAAATTCTAATATTAAATAAAGATAACTCAAATCAATGAATGACAAACGTGAAGATAATCCAGAGAAGTAAAGGACTTCAAACCATCAAAGAAAAGTTAAAAAGAAAATAACCTCAGAGTCTGTAAATAAAATTATCAAATATTACATTACATTGTTTGACTTTCAAGCAGCCAATGTGAACCTGCCTTAACATAAAGACCGTAGCAGAGCTCCGTTATATGGAACTTCAGTGAAAAACCTAAATTAATTCTCTGCAACACCACCAAAGGTGTTCTGAGCAACGCAATAAGAGGTTAGCAGTGGATCCTTTAAGTCCTACAAGCTGTGAATCGGGGGTTTTTGTTGCCATAAGAATAGGAAATATTTTTTCGTGTTAGAAGAATCTGATAGAACTGTTCTAATTACAAACAGAAGCAGGAGTAAAACAGAAAGGCAGAATTATATATTCTTTATCATGGCCTTGTCAGTAAGCTGTTGCTATAATCAAGCTTGTACCTTCTTGAGCAGCTGTGGAGAGGGATAAGCTGCCAAGATGGCAGCAGCCATGTCTGGGCTCACTCTGTTGAACTGCTGGATCTGTCTCTTCCACACCTGCAGCAGACCCTTACCACCTCTATCCACCCGCTGGCCCCCTGCCCACTCACTCTCTAGGTAGAAGGAAAAGCCAGTCTTTTCCCTCTCTCTCCTGAAAAAACAGGGAAACATGGGAAATGACTGTTTGATTTGGCAGAGGTGGTGTTAAGCTGAACTGTGATGAGAGAGAAAAAAAAAGAAAAAAAAACCAGTTGCTCACTTGAAAGGGGCCTCTGCAACTGCTTTGGTTGTCATGGTGATGTGATCCGAGAAGTCCCTCCAGGTACAAAAGAAGCAGACTGAGACACCAGTGTGAAGCTGGAGATGCACCATTGCCTGAAGGGATATCAGAAAACAAACATGAATCACTATAAGCATAAGCAAAATAGTACCATGATTTAATTTGTCCCTTGAAAACACACCAGACTCTTCAGTATAAATCAACATGTTTGCCACTGCAGCCAGAGATCCTTGAAATTGTAGACCGATATAAAAAAAAACCTAAATAAACATCTTACAGTGGTGTGAAAAAGTGTTTGCCCCCTTCCTCATTTCAATTTTTTAATGTTTCTCACACTTAATGATTCACATCATTAAAAAAATTTCAACATTAAACATTAGACAAAAATAGCACACATAAATACAAAATGCAGGTGTTTATTGTTTGGGGGCAGACCTACACAGCACTGTGTGAAAAAGTGACTGCCCCTAAACCTAATAACTGGTTGGACCATCCTTAGCAGCAACAACTGCAATCAAGCGTTTGCGATAGCTGTCAGTGAGTCACTCCTGACATTCCTTTGGATGGCGCTCTGCTTGGTGTTGGCTCTCTCTGCGGTAGAGTATCACTTCCTGTTACAACACAGTGGTGTTTTTGTGTAGCTTATCTGTATAGCCAGTTTTATTAAAAACTAGATAACATCCTATTTCACAGTGTCATCCTTACATGCTTTACCCAAAGCACAGGAAGAAGTTTTAAATTTTAAATTATTTAATTTAAAATATTCACTCACTGTGTATTTAGGGATTCACTAGCTTAGCTTAGCTCACAGCAAACCCGCTAGTACCATGGCCTCTACACCTGTTCCTCCTGCACTTTCCTGCTCATTGTGTCAGATGTTTAGTTTACTTCTTGGTCTCCTGTAGCAATAATGATACTTGTAATAAATGTAGCCTGTTTGCAGTCCTGGAGGCCAATATCACTGAATTTGAGACCCAGCTTCACACCCTTGAAAAATGCAGGTTAGGCAAGCCCCTGTAGCCGGTGCAACCAAAGGTAGCCTCTCCCCCAGAAGACTGTCCCGAGCAGCCAGGAAAACAGGATGGCTGGATGACAATGAGGAGGAAGCGTAGTCCTAATTTAAAAGATTAAAGCAGATAACTAGTAAAGCTAGAATATCTTACTGTTCATCACTGATCAAGACTGTTAAAGGAAGTCCTATCTTAGCAGAGGTATCATTAGAAGGTATCATTAGAGGGCAACTTTATTTAACCATGAAGCCAGATAACACACACCAATTAGTTAAACTGCAAGAATGTCTTAGAGACATAAAGACCTGGATGGCCTCTAATTTCCTGCTTCTAAATTCCGATAACCCTGAGGTTATGGTACTCGGCCCTAAAAGTCATACGGTATCATACCAGATGCTTAATATGGATGTCATTACATTGGCCTCCAGTAACACTGTGAGGGAGCTGGGAGTCATTTTTGACCAGGATATGTCCTTCAATGCACATATTAAACAAATACGTTAGACTGCTTTCTTCCATTTGCACAATATCGCTAAAATTAGAAATATCCTGTCTCAGACTGATGCTGAAAAACTAGTTCATGCATTTATTACTTCCAGACTGGAATTTCAATGGCTTTATTTCTCATTTGTTTCTGACTTGCCTTGGATTACGGCATGATGTCTGGCTTTTTAGGATCTTTTGGTCTACTCCACTTTGTCATGCAGTTTCCATTTAAGTGATTTCTTAGGGGTAGCAATCACTTTTTCCACACATGGCCATGTACGTTCATTTTTCACACATTATCCCCTATTATATTTAAGGGATATATTGATTCAGTTGCGTGGGGATTGTTTAATTAATACAAAAGCTCATTATTTTTTTATTTTTTCTATATAATTATAAATTATCCTGTGTCAACCACCTAACCTACCTCCTCTACGTCAACTCGCGACACCTCAGGCAGTACACCAGCTCCACCATTCTTCTTTCTCCTCTTGGTTTTACTTCCCCCCGTCTCCTCCCCAGCAACAGCCTCTCGAAAATGCTTCTGGTTTTGTGATTTCTGTGATCTTGAGAAAAAACATTTTTGGTCATTTCAGACATTAATGCTCAGGACCTTCATTGATGCATTTACTCTCTTCACACTTATTCCTCTTAGTATTTCCACCAGAGGTTTTCCAGATTACACAGTGACGCTTGCCATATTTTCAGACAGCCATGTCTTTACGTAAGGTTATGCAGTTTCTGAGTGCCTTGCCTTGTTGTTTTCAACACTTTATGGAGCACTTTATACTATTGTGCAAGTTACACAAAGAGACACCTTTGTAGGACCATAAAACCGGTGTAATGGACAGACCATTCTCTGCGTTTCTTGCTGGACATACAGCTGAACTCGTTCTCTCACACGTTTTAGCTCAGTTGTCGCAAAGATAGATACAGAACATCTTTACCACCTCATACCATATATTGATTGTACATTTAAGTTCCTTATTGTATCATTTTTAGATTTTGATTAATTGGGGGTACTCATTTATTTGTATTTTGTATTTAATTGGTAGTTGTAACACATTAATTTCCCAATTTTGGTAAATATTTATCATTTCAATTTCAGTATCTTTCAGTTTTTTATTTAGTTCCAGATGTTACTTTAGTGTTTACATACAGCTTTCCTGCTCTAATTGAGCATTCAAAGTGCTTCTTACCACCAGCCACATTCATATTCACACACATACTGACAGACCCACACAGTCACAGTTCGTTGCTCTGGGGTGAGCATGTAGCTCAAGGACACTTGGGCATGTGGAATCAATCTGCTGACCTTCTGCCTCCTGAGCAACAGATACCACCACAAGTGTTGATGTAGTCAAAGTCATAGAGCTTTTAAATGATTCAACTTAAAAAATGAGCCATTTGATAATGTCGTTTTCTTCTGCATTTTACATCAAATAGGTTTTAATAAGAGCTTTCATGACTGGGTGGTGGTGTTTCTGGCAGTGATCATTAAAAAAAGGGGGTTTTTTCAAAGTGAGAAAGAACAATTTAAAAAAGTAATAAAGCCTGAGAGATTATCTATTTGGTGATATATTCAATTCAACAACAGTCGCCTCAAAGCATTTTATATTGTAAGGCAAAGACCCAAATACAAGACAAAAATGCAAAGAAATACAGATAAATCCCAACAATCATATGACCCTCTATGAGCAGGCACTTTGGTGACAGTGGGAAGGAAAAATTCCCTTTTAACAGGAAGAAACCTCCAGCAGAACCAGGCTCAGGGATTGGGGGGCCATCTGTCATGACTGGTTGGGGTGAGAGAAGGAAGACAGGACAAAGATGCACTGAGGAAGACAGCCAGAGATTAATAATAACTAATAATTAAATTCAGAGAGGTGTATAAACAAAGTGAGTGAAAAAGGTGACTCAAGAATAAACACTCAGTGCATCATGGAACTCTCCCAACAGCCTAGGCTTATTGCAGTGTAACTAAGGGAGGATTCAGGGTGACCTGATCCAGCCTTAAATATATGCTTTATCAAAGAGGAAAGTTTGAAGCCTAATATTAAAAGTAGAGAGAAGGTGTCTGTCTCCTGAATCTAAATTGGAAGCTGGTCTCACAGAAGAGGGGCCTAAAAGCTGAAGGCTCTGCCTCCCATTCTACTTTCTTACTTTTTACTTAAATTTTCTGGGAATCATAAGTAAGCCCCCAGTCTAACATGATCTGAAATATGCTCTCTTTCCCAGTCATTTTGGATCAACTGAAAGCTTTTCAGGGAGTTTTTTAGAACATCCTGATAACAACAAATTACAGTAGTCCATCCTAGAAGTAATAAATGCATGAACTAGTTTTTTAGTGTCACTTTGAAATAGGGTGTTTCTAATTTTAGAGATATTGCAAATGGAAGAAAGTCAAACATATTTCTTTAATATGTGCATTGAAGGACATATCCTGGTAAAAAATTCCAAGATTCCTCACAGTGTTACTGGAGGTCAAAGTAATGCCATCCCATAGTAAGCACCTGGTTAGAGACCAGATTTTTTGAGATTTTTGGGCCGAGTACATTGACCTCAGCTGAATTTAGAAGCAAAACATTTTAGGTCATCAAGGTCCTTATGTCATGAAGACATTCCTGCAGTTTATCTAACTGGTTTGTGTTATCTGGTTTCATAGATAGATAGAGTCAACTGCACAGGAGTGAAAATGTATGCTGTGCTTTCTAATTACACTGCCTAAGGGAAGCATGTGTAATGTAAACAGAACTGGTCCTACCACAGAACCCTGTGGAACTTCATAATTAAATTAATTAAACTCCGAGGGATCCTGAGCTAATAGAGTGGCTAAATACAACAATAGCACAAGCTATAGAGCAACAATAACCAAATTATCCTTTAAAATGTTCTACAGCTCAACCTTCAAATCCTTACCTGAAGTATTTCTCAAGCTCAATAACTGCTAGGCTAAGGGTCTTGCCAAGGTGACGCCTCTGCTGCTCCTGGACCCAGGATGTCAATGTGGGCCCACAGTCTGATCTGCCATGCCTCTCATTCTGGATTACACAAGGAGGTAGATATTAGGAAAAAATTAACTCTATTGATATGCAATTAGAACTCCTTAAAATTAATTATACTATGCAACTAATGACAAGAAAGAATGAAAATTATGTAAATGTTTACCTTTATTTCTTAAATGTAATAACACATTTTCTTGTTCGCCATGTCCAGCATAAGCAATTTTCTGAGTTAGTTTTTCGCCACACTCACAATTACAATATATTCAATACACACAATCATAAATTGTGTGTATTGAAAGCCTCATACCTATTATTTCTCTGTGCCATGAAGCTCCAGTGCTGTACATGTTATTTAAAAAACATAAATAAGACAACACCTTTCATCTCAGTGTCTTTCTGCAACAAAAATCACTCTATACCACCAAAAATATATGAATCCACTACTGAAAACAGTTGGCTACAAATACATAATTTACCCAAGTCTTAGTAAGGTTTGTTAAAAAGTTACTGCTAAAACTACCTGTTTCAGAAATGTAGTAAGTCTTTTTTGGTACTATATTTGTAATTTTTTTTAAACATATTTACATTTTCAGGGGAATTCATTAGCTTGGAGTTGACCATTTGTACATGTTTAGCATAATCTAATTTTCTTGGTTGATGTACAAAATGTGGATGTCATCAATGTTTAAGCTCACACTAGCTGTGAGCTAGTGCACTGCAGGTGCCACTGGTTTTCTAAGGGTAGAAATTAGCGATAGCTATAAAGCTACTAATCGGAAGGTTGGTGGTTCAATCCCTTGCTGTTCCAGTCTCCATGCCAAATATCCTTGGGCAAGATAGTAACCCAAAGTTCCAATGCAGGCATTGGAGTATGAATGTGTGTGAATGTTAGAAAGCACTGCGATAGAAAAAGCAGAGAAAAAAGTTAAATAGTGCTTACATGAATGGTTGTAGGTAGGTCAAGGGAAGTATGTCACTCACCTTCTTAAATAAGAAAAGAATAAAATATTTTTCTCAAAACATTTTCACACTCATCCTCGTGTTTTTTATTGTTCTATGGTTAGCACTGTTGTCTCACAGAGAATTTTTATGGTTTGAACCATCTGAACGTTTTTTTTTTTTTTGTAAATGGACCGACGGAGGTTTTTATCATTTGTTTGGTTTTTTACCCTAATGGCCAAAATACATAAATCCTTTAACATTGCCTAATGTCATTTTCTAGTCGGCGCTTGCCTTTTGCCTTCTTCGTTCTCTTCCTGTTGTTCCTAAACTCTCCTAGTTTCTGATCAGATGCAGTAATGCTTCTGATCAGTCAGAAGTCAGTAGAAGAAGCAGTGGTTCTGCTCTGTTGATCCTTCAAGCATACCATCAGCACCCACAACAAACCTGAACGTAGTTGTGGATCAAAGTAATGAAGTCCTCCACTGTCATCTGTATCACAACATAGGCCTCTAGTACAGATGCTCCTTCATCTGCCTGAAACATGGCAAAGATAGTAAAAGGTGTTACTGCTAAATAAGCACTCATGAAACCACTTCATTCATTTATGGCAATTACGGCAAATTTGACAAGTTCACATTCATGCTTCACTTTGAGTAAAGTGAGGTAAAGAGAAAAATATTGTATGTGTCTTATCACCTGCGCACAGGGAGCTCTTCTCATCCAGCTCACACTGCGTGGGAGGGATTGTTTCTTGATGGCGCAGCTACAACCCAGAGCCTGTAACGAGGCCAGCAAAGTGCCGCCTCCTTCCAGCTGTAGGAGAGCTGCACACACAAACACACTCAGCACAATTACAGCCACAATTAGCACATTTAATGACTTCAATAATACTGCAGATGAAAGACTGGCTGCATGTGCAGTTTAAAATAAAATTTGTAATGATCTGCATTTATCTACATTGCCAAGTATAATTTAATGTTTTCTTTTTACCTGGATCCACCACCACCACCATATGCTTGATACATTCCTCTGGCCTCAGGGCCCTAGCAGCCTCTGCCAGAGCTTTCCTCTCCATTTTCTGTCTCTCTCGTTCCTCCCTGAGCACATCCTTGTCTGGCTGCTGTCTCTTCTTAGCCTCCCTCTTACTCAGAGCCACCTCCCTGGAGACCTGGATCTCCTCAACCATTCGCTTGCCAAGTTTCCTCTTAGAAGGAAAAGTGTCTGTGTTCCTTGCTCCGTTCAGAGGAAGCTCCTGTCCACAGCCCATTTTTCTCACCTGATGTGAGCCGAGCGGGCACTCTGACTCTGAAAAGCCATTCTGGCCAGAAAACTGTGAGCTGGGCAGACAGAGCGGCAAACAGTGCTCGGCATCATTCTCATTAGTCACGATGGAGGAGGTGCTAATCACATTGTCTCGCCTTGCCTTGATTCTTTGTGCTAAAGGAACATAAGGTGCATCATCATCATCGGAACTGCTGCTGATTATCGTTACATTAGCCATTCCCATGCACACGCCACCACTCCCCCTCCCTGGGGAGGAGACAGCTGCTGCTGCAGCATCAAAACCATCAAAGTCTGGTTTCTCTGCATGTCTGTGGGAGGCTGGCTGGAGGAAGTCAAACACAGGCAGCTCCTCATCAGGGTCACTGGTGCAGTCACTTTGGCTGCCCATGCTCACATATCCAAGGAGGTTACTGTACATATTGTGTGACACAACAACAACATCATCACTTAACAAGATTTGAAACAAAAGTCTTTATGCTTCTTAAATAATTAACAAATTATTAGGTAAACCTGAAAATCAAAACCTAAAGCAACAGGTTAAGGCGTTTTCGTAAATTCGACTTGAACACAGTCCAACCAGCAAGCCTTATTTCAGTGAAATTCTTATTTGAATAAACGGTGCGCAGTGCTTGTTACCGCCCACCGTAGTGTTTTCTGGTGTTAGAAGATAAGCAAGGCCAATTATAGGAGTCGCTTGGTGTAACGTTATTGACTTCTCTCACTTAATTGAATATCCAACTTCCAGCTACGCTGTGTCTAACCGAACAGGACCTGGCGATAAAGAAATTACTTTTTAAATTGAGTTTGGCACGACATTAATGTTCTTTTAGAAACGATCAGGAAGGACAACCCGAGCACATATTACCCGACTGCAGGCATCAGCTGAAGGTTAGCAAACTAGCTTAACGCGTCACTTACTGCGGTTCGCTTAACTCTTTGAAATTACAAGGCAGTAGTAATTAAGTAGTTAATAAAGAAGCAGCATAGATAAGAAAAAATATTAACTACTTGCTCTAACTTCAAACTACCGCGCGAAATTATTTATTTATTTACCCGAACACAGAGAACTGCGAGACTTGTTTGATTTCCCCGGGTAATGATGCATTCACGGGTTCCCGGAGGACGAGGATTTTCTGAAACTTCCGCGGACACTGAGGCCGGGTCTTGTGGCCACGTTAAGAAAGAAAAAAATACTTTTTCAAATAATGTTTTTCAAATAATGTTTCTAAACTCGAAATATCGACCTTAATCCCAAAATAGAAACTAACTTTTTTTAATGTGGCCCTAACAGTAGTAGAGATAGTAGTAGTGCATTTAGAAGGAGAGGTTTGGAGGCGGAAAGAACGTGACGCCGCGAGATTTAAACTACAAACAAAAGTGATTGATAGTTTTTTTTGGTTTTTGGACTACGTTAGGGCTGTGCGATGCTGCAAATGTCGGTTTCGATCCGATATCAAATAAATACAGGGCCAGTATTGCCGAAACTGATACTTTCAACTTATAAAGGCAGCCTATGTAGGGAAGTGCAGTGTGTATTATGAGATGAATCATCATCGACCACTAAATCACTCTGATTTTTAATTTCTACAATACTTAGTTAACACAACAAAACACAACTTTCATGTATTTCAAAATTTGGGTTCTTTGAGACCTGTAATGTAAATAGGCCTGTTTCTAAAGCACGTTGGGTCAGCTTCTGTTGTTTAAATGTGCTATAGGATATAAATAAAATAGTTGTGACAGTCAACACAAAAAGGTTCAGATATTTTTCATAGTCCATGTTTGAGGTGTATTTTTTTCATTTCCTAAAAAATAATAGATTTAACACTATTCAGTGGGCTATTTGCTGAACTTCGAGGACAGAAACAAAGTATTGATCCTATCGCAATAGTGTTGATCTAATGCCAATACCAGTTTTGGTATCGATAACTGGATCGATACGACCTCCTGATTTGGATCACAGACTTTTGCGCTTGGCATAAGCTGGTGTGTGGCTGGACTAGAATGGCATTTCAGGTAGAGGATGAGGACGACATGGATTAGGGAGACTTGATGCTGGTCTATGGTGAAAAAGAATCACGAAGAGAGAGAAACAGAAGAGTGGATGGAAGTTTATTAGAAACACAGAGCAGCAAACAAAAATTTAGAGGATAATAGTTCAGGAAAATAGTTCAGACAAAGGTAGTGTAGTCTGAAAAGATATTAAAAGAGAAGAGTTTAAAATAATCCTAAAATTCAGCAAGGAGGATGGGGGGGGTGCAGTTAAGCCCAATAATTTTTTTGCACGAACTGAAAAAGAGGTTAGGAGAGGTCACACTATCTAAAATCCTTAGAGATGGAAGTCTTTTATTAGCAGTTTTGTCTGTATCTTTTTGTTTTAATATCCCAACATTTCAGGCCACTTACATCAGAAATAAAACATTATAATCAAAAAGGAGCAGTAACTGAAGAATTAAAGAAGATTAAAAATCTGGTACGCCTAAATGATGGAAGTGGTACGAGAAGCAGTGTTCACAATGGTACAGAATAACCAGTTGATCTCACATTAGTATCAGGTTCACTGGTACGTGTTTGTTCATGGCAGGTAGTTAAAGAAACAACAGCAGGAAATGACAGAACTACAGAGGAGTGTGATACAGGCGGTGTACAAAAAGTGATGTTTTAGTTCTGCAGATTGGAAGACATTTAGACTTGTTAGTGACCAGCAGATGCAAAAAAAAATTATATGAATGTTAATAATGATGATTTAAATTCTTCTGTCTGCAATGCTATTCAAGAAGCAGCAAACCGGAGTATAAAGAAGATAAGAGCAAAAAGAAGATTGTACCCGAGGGAACAAAGGAATGTGATAAAGCAATTAAGAGCTGAAATAAAGCTTTTAAGATATTAAAAAGGAATCAGAATTCTCAGAATATTATTGAACATAAAAGGTCACAGGCTAATGCAAGAAGAACCATTAAAAATGACAGGGAAGCTGCAGCAGAGAACGATGAAGAGAAGGCAGGTGTGCTAGTAGAAACTTTTAGAGATTAAATTAGATGAAACTTTATTAATCCCTCGGGTGGTTTCCTTCGGGAAATTCCGTTATGCTAAAGTTTTGCTAAAGTTCATAGTTTAAATAACAATAGTGACGAAGGGTAAATAGGTAAAGGCATTACAGATCTAGAAAATGACACAAAGGATTTCTTGAATAAACCATTTGCAAAGACAAAGGATCAGGTTTGTTATACAATGGTTTATTAAAATTATATAATAGAGTATGGGAGTTTGGGAAATTGCCACAAAGCCGAAGGAGGCAATGATTATGCCGATACGTAAACCAGGGAAGGATGATACAAAACCAGGAAACCAATAACTTTAACATCTAATGTCTGCAAAATAATGGAGAGAATGAAAAATGAAAGACTAACATAGAAACATAGAAAATAAAGGATTTATGTCGAAATATCAGAGTGATTTTAGAAGAGGGAGACGTACAATGGATCCAGCATCCTTAAGCCACAGGTAAACAAAGAGAGTGTATTGGCAGTTTTCTTTTATATAGAAAAAGCATATGATGTGGAGAGAAGGTTTATTAATTAGTATAAATGGTCAATTGTACTTGTATTTGTCTGTCTTTTTAACAGACAGTCAAATATTACTATTAGTTAGGTATTAGATTACAGGTGTATAGCATATAATTCAGCAGGATAAAATTCGAAGAGAGCAGCTAACACTCAACTACTGGGCAAATCTACAGGGACATGAACAAGATCATCCAAGATTAGCTGGGAAATAGAGAAAAGAGGACTACAGAGCTTTGGTTGGACGGTGAGTAGGAAAGCAACTTAATTTAATCTGGATCAGGTCAGCATCAGTCAGACAGTGCCATTACCAACTATAACCCCATGGATACCTCCTAAGGCCCCAGTTGATTTCACGTTATTCGAAAAGAAGAAAAAGGACGGGGGTTTTATTTTAAACTCACATACAATGCAGATTCATCAAACACTTTACAGAGTCAGTTTGATGAGACTTAGGGTTACTTTTGTGGGTACCAGCACACTATAGATATATACTGGTTTAAACAGCACATTATTTTTAATAGGATAGCATTATACAGGAAAATATGACGGCAATAGAGAAGATGAGACCATAGAGCATGATTTAGTGCATTGTCGGAAATATGAGGTTGAGAGAAGACAGCTAATCCAAAAATTTGGTTACATGAAAATGAAACTGGACTTTGTTGATTTATTTCAAAAGAGCTCAAGAAGTGCCTCAGCAGGCCATATTGTGCTCTTTAAGACACCATGGGGTTTTGTTTTGGGGGGTTTTAGTAATTTTGGTCCACACTCCATACCAAATGGTGGCGGTAATGCACCGTTTCGTTGTTTGCAAACCGCCAACAGAAATAACAGAAGGAAGAAGAATAAGTTGTTTTGGGGTTTTTTTCCAACAAGCCTTTATTTAACATATATACAAACAAACAAAGGCATTTATTTGTCAACTGAAAGCACGTATCTTAACTGCAATGCAGGTTCGACAGGTATACTTATATGTTCATTTAACATTTGGTTTCTATTTCGGACTTTTCTGTATTTCTTGAGGAACGTGAACGTAACAAAGGTAAACGGATGTGACGTGGGTGAATGATGTAGGCAACATTGCTCAAGATGGCTGCGCTGGTGTCGTTAATTGTCAAGTCCAGAACAGGTATCGTACATTTCAATGAGTGCGGCAAACTTTCAAACGGACATTACAGATTACTGCTCACACGAACACCGAGTGGCTTTGAATTTTGAGCAAGTGCTTCTGTCGAAGTGAAACTTGGCAACCACTGTGTCCTAACTTGTCTCCATACGAGGTAGCGCTGAGGGTCACGATGCAGATCAAATGAAGAGCGAATAGGATTTGTTCTTTAAAAATTTTAACGTACACTTCACTGTTGACAGTGTCGTCGCAATTTATTGATTCTCCTCAGTTCTGCTTCTTTAAGATATGTGGGACACGTCTCAATAAATGCAATGTAGATCGTTTTCACTGTAAGCTAACCCTATGTGTTGATTGAAGAACTAGGTAACAGTCAGGGCATAATAATTGGGCAATATCATGTCCTACATATAGATAAAAAACAATGTGTCACGTGCTGAAACAGGATTTAAAGCGGAAAAAAAGCTCAAGTGAACGCGCTTACTTTTCTGATTTCAGGTTTGTTGATACCTGGTCAGCTCTCTCTGCTGGACTCGGTGAGGTTTGCGTCTAAGAAGGCCGGCGGCAGCAGCAAGAACCTCGGAGGAAAGAGCCCTGGAAAAAGATATGGCTTCAAGAAACAGGATGGTAACAGCAAACAATTATAGCCATATATTTGTATTCCAAGTTAGGACCAGTTCTAGCCTGCAGTATTGGGATGTACAGGTGAATTTAAGAGGATGTGGGACAGTTATTGTATTTTTGTGCTTTCCATTAGTTTTTATTAGCATTTAGTTTTAATGTTTGCTTGTGTTTTGTTTTGTTTTTTCCCTGAATGAGTTTGCTCAATTCAGTTTAGTTTATATTGGTTTTATGTTTAGCTTTTGTTATTATGATATGAGCAGTATTTGTCAGACTGAGAAATTCAGAAGAATGCAGTGATACAGCAATACAGACACTTGACACATGTATGTAATGATGGCTTCTAAAACTGGTGGCATTGCTGAATTTGAATTTTCATAGTGTAAGCAAGAAGTGTATACAATAGCTAGAATTGGCATAAAAGGTCGGGGCTGAAATTTAATTTTTTTTCCCCCCCTCTTCTGTGTGGTAGGAAACTTTGTCCATGCTGGTAACATCCTTGCAACACAGAGGCTGATGCGGTATCACCCAGGAGCTCATGTAAGTTGCACACTATCCAGAAATGTTGGTGTGATGGACTTTCAGCCTAGAATTTAAAGTTTCATCTTAACACCACACTGTCAGCAGTTAGTTCCATGTGGCACTGTGAGCTGTGGCAGATAGTGAACAGCTGGTGTAACTGCTTTTCATCTTGTTTCACTCCTGGTCCTTTTTCCTTGCCCTGAAGGTTGGAATGGGAACCAACAAGACACTCTTTGCTCTGGAGGATGGCTATGTCAGGTTCACTAAGGAGGTCTATGTCCCATCACCACGGAGCCCAGAGGCTACTCAGGTCATCACCAAGCTGCCAAGAGGAGCCGTCCTCTACAAGACCTTCATCAATGTCCTTCCAGTCAAGCAGGAGGGCAAATTCAAGCTAGTGGACATGGTCTAAAACTGAGCACATAGAGCTCATTCATACGTTGGTCAGGATTGTTTAGGATTCACCCTGACTTGGATTCCAGAGATCTCAAGAAGATGGCTGCTGACCTCAAAGATCTTTCCTGGGATCCCTGGAGTTACACAACTCTCTGCCTGACTTATAAACAAAAGTTTGGGTCAAACTCCCACAGCATTTTACAATTTCTTTACAAAACACAAATGAAGAAAGACATCTGTTGTTTCATTCGGTATAAGTCTTTAAGGAGACGAGAGTTAAAAATGGTATGAATCCAATATTTCATGGTGTCATTCCAGTAGTCCATGATACAGGAAGTGTGATGAAAATAAATGTACAGTATGAGACAAGTAAAGTGAAGAGAGTAAATTATAATTGTAAACTGGACTCAGTTCACACAGGAATCCCCATCACACTGAACTGAGGCATCATTGCTGTCATACTGAATATACATATATTTAGTGTATTAAAGTTTTCTATGTGAAAGTCTTACATTGAATGAATTGTTGTGTCAAGAGCATTATTGTGTTTAAGTGCTGTGAGTTTTCAGAGTAGAAAAGCACTCTACAAATACCCATGTAACTTTTTAAAGGGGCAAAAAATCTATTTCTAGACATTGCACGGAGATATAACTTGTCTGCATTTGTCCTTACTCTTTGATTGTGAATAGGCTTCTGTTTACTGACAGAGGGATCTGCTGCTATTGTTATAGTTGTGCAACAGGGTCACCTATAGTCCTTACACCATGTAATTGAACATGTTACCAATTTTCTAAGTAAATATATTTCTAAAGGTTTTAATGACATTAAATTCTCACCAGATGTCAGTATCAGTTTATCCGCTCCAATCATACAAAGAAATCAAACCACAAGTGTCAATAAATTATGTCTAATAATGAAAAATGACACAGGGAAAGTGTATTAAACATAGAAAAAAGAAAGGAAGGTGTGAAAAGTCATGACACCAGCTGAAATCTATCAGTGATTAAAAAACAATCCTGCTACTTAGTGCAAATTAATATCAGCTGGTTCAGTCCCAGGTGATGGCCTTAATAAGGTATCTCATTACCAAGGTTTCATGATGAGTAAAACCAATGAGTACTTTCAAAATCTTTGGAACCTTATTGCAAAAAAAGAAAGAAAAGAATAAGTACCTCAACCACCATGGCTTGTATGCATGCTCACCATGCAAGACTCCATTAATGAGAAAAAGCAGGTTGAAAGCTTGCTGAACAACATTTAGACAAGCCTGTGAAATACTGGGAGAATATAGTCTAGTCCAGGGGTGTCGAACTCCAGGCCTCGAGGGCCTGAGTCCTGCAGGTTTTAGATAACACACTGGGTCAACATACCTGAATCAACTGATTAGTTCATTACCAGGCCTCTGCAGAACTTCAAGACATGTTGAGGAGGTAATTTAGCCATTTGAATCAGCTGTGTTGGATCAAGGACATATCTAAAGCCTGCAGGACACCGGCTCTTGAGGCCTGGAGTTGGACACCTGTGGTCTAGTCAGATAGGACCAAAACTGAACTCTCTGCATGCTGTAACACACACCAGGTTTGGAGGTCAAAGGAAACTGCATGGCACCCTGAAAACACCATATCAGCAGTGAGGTTTGGAGGTGGGAACATAATGGTGTGTGGTCATTTTTCACCATGGCACAATTGAAGAAAGGATGAAGGGTGGACATTTAAGCAAGAGAATGATCCCAAACACAGACAATGAAACTCTTATGTGGTTTCAGACAAAGAAAATAAAGCTGCAAGAATTACCCAGCCAATCATCTGACCTCAATCCAAAATCTATGAAAAGAACTAAAGCTCAGAGTTCATAAAAGGGGCCCACAGAACCTGACTGTGGACGAATGAGTGAATCCCACCTGAGCAATGCATGGGACTAACTTCTCCATACAGGAGGCATCTTAAAGCTGTCATCACCAACATACGCTTTTAGTATTAAATACATTTCGGTAAATATTATCAGTACAGTGTCATTTCTCATTAATACACATGATTAATTTATGGACATCTATGGTTTGATTTCGTTGCATGTGTGGATTGGATGAGCTGAGAATTTCAAGTCAATAGCACATTTATGTTCATTTTACTTGCTGTATATACTTCTTTTCATCCAATGCCTAATTCCTAGTATCACTAATCTAGAACCAGCTTAGTGATGGTGTGATCAGCATTAGGACTGAAAAATATGTAAAGGAAAAATGGTGCATTTGCTCCAATAATTAATTAACCAAGAAGTGACACAAGTGGAAAGTAGGGAGTTTTGTTTTTAGCTTAAATGTAACTTGGTTCATTAGAATTGGATAAAACCAAACAAACACTCATTTACCCATAGAACCATACTCTTTAATATGCTAGAGAAAGTTTAAAATGTTGATAACAGTATGCCTAAAATATCCTCCTATATGTGGACACTTGCAGAATGCAGGGAAGCATGCTTTTCTGACCAAGAATCATTTGCACAGCTTTACATTCAGCAAAACTGTGAAAGGGACAATCTTAAGTATGATGGATCAGTTTTATGCAAATTCCACAAAACAGTGGTTAATGTTGGATGGAAGCTGGAGTACTAAAAAGTACAAAGAAGTCTGATTTGAAATGAAGAGTTGATTTTTTTTTTTTTCTGGTGCTCCATTTTTATTTCTAATTAAGTGAAAACAACCACAAGATGGCACATCTATCCCACCTGTTATAGATGAGGATAAAACATCCAATGATATTTCATGTTTTTGTCAAAATGTCCCCAACTGCTTTTTTCAACAAAGCAAGGGGACTTTCAACATAGGATTTCTAAATATAGTTGTTTATTTGTTTTCTTAGAGATCATAAATTATTTCTATTTGCACACAATAACAAAATGATTTCAGAAAAACGGGTTAATTTTAAGGTTAATATTTTTAGCCAGTGTGTAATGATGTCCTTTAGCTTTTTAATGCTCAGACTTATAAAATCAAATTAACAAGGGTTATCAGTGTGCACACAGTATACAATCTCCAACAAGGGTTTGACCTTTAACTTGAGAAAGAATAAAGTCAAAAAGAAAACTGCTGCTGCTCACAAAGCAGGAAATGGATATAGAAAGTTATTGCAGCATTTCTAAGAACTGGACTGAGAAGTATCATCAAGAAATGTGACGCAGTACAGAACAAGCCTCGTAAAGGTGCCAGAACAACTGGTGAGAAGGTTATTATAGTTAACTAAAATTAAACTCAAAACTAAAACTATGAATGACTTCTGCAAGTCAGGGATTGTAGTGTCAAAGAAGACAATCACTAGAACCCTTCGCAGGAATGCACCATGAGGTTCCAGAAAGAAAAAAGTGCAGAACCTCTGCAGAAGAGAAACATTAAAGCCAGGCTCAAGTCCTTGAAGGAGTATGTCCTTAGTATGATAAGGTTTCAGGAAAAGTGGGTCTGGGCCACTTTGTCTTCCAACATGACAATAACCCAAAACATATATCACTCCTAGTGAAGAAGTACCTCCAGTGAACATTATCAAACAGGCCATTTGATAATGTTCACTGGAGGTGAACATTATCAAACGAAGCAAATAGACTAAATGACTGACAATGATTATGGTCATGGAGGCTAGTATTTTTGGGAGTGGTAACTTTTTGTGAAATAATTTTGACTGTGCGCAAGGTAATCTGTTCTCCATGTACTTTGATTTATGCCCACGAGGGTCCAAATCGAACAAATCACTGTGTAAACCAGTTATTGACGCATCAACTTTTGCTTACCTACAGAAAATGTTTTTGTTTGGTTTTTTTGGGGGGGGGGGGGGGTTCACTCTTATGGGAAAGCATTTTATTAGCAGAGCAGGTGGGGTTTTTTAAATTACTGATTTAATCTCATAAGTGAACACAATGCTGCAGTCATTAGCTCCCTCATTTCACAGCAAGAACCTTTTAGACTCAAACCTTAACCGGGGCTTTGCTGTGTGGAGTTTGCATGCTGCCCCTTTGGGCATACTCTGACTTAATTAGTGATACTAAACTGGCCCTATTGTCTACTTTGTGTCATACTCAGTGTCTGCTGCAATAGCCCTCCCCATAACTGGATAAGCAATTAAGAAATTAAGCCAGAATGATCTCCCCCCACCAGTATCATTTCCTGCACAGTCCTTCAATAACTGATGAATTTATTCCCTCAATGGCACTTTGATATCACCAAGCATTTTTAAATCCAGTGCCAAACCGTATAAATAATAATAATAATAATAATAATAATAATAATAATAATAACAATAATAATAATAATAACAATAATAATAATAACAATAATAACACATGATAATGTACAAAATAAATGTGCATCTATATCACACGGACTGTACAAACTGTTATAAATATGGACAATGCAACATAGCACAACTAGTTTACTTTTTTTCTTCTTTTAGCTGCTCCCTTTAGGGGTCACCACAGTAGATCATCTGCCTCCATTTCTGTCACACCAACCCTGCAAGTCCTCCTCACTACATCTATCAACTTTTGCTGAGGTCTTCCTCCTCCATATTCAACATCTGTTGGCCAGTAGATCCACTGTCTTCGCTGTGCACATGTCCAAACCATGTGAACCTTGCCTTATTAACTCTGCCACCTTTAGTTCTGGCTCTTGTTATTTGTGTCTTTTTGTTAATTTCACCATCTCCAAACCAAACCAGATAATCTGAGTCACAGCAGATGACTCAGATCTCACCCTATTCTTGCACTGACTTCTGTCACACCAGTCTTCTACATATTCTCCTTTTTTACATCCATGAAACTTCTATGTGGTCTTGGCAGCTCCAACATTAAAATAAGAACCAGATTTCAATAACAACAATAATAATTGAGCTTATTATTATGTAAGCTTATGTAAACTCTCTTGCTTAAATAATTTGCTCTGGGATTAATAAAATATTCTGATTCTGATTAACTATTGTTGTAGCCCATTTACAGTCTTACAAGCATCTACACATAATCCACCTAATCAAACCCATGTGCAGTCATAAACATATATAAACAATTCAATACTTAATTTACAGGAAAGTAAGAAAACAGGAACTAATGAAACAATGTATTGTCCTCATACTTTTAATATTTGTTTCTAAATCTTATAAAATAAGACATTTCCTCCATCATAATAATAACATTGTTCAGTTTTAAGGTTGGACTCACTACACCCACACCTAGAGCTTTGTCTGGTGTAGCCAAGTGGTAGAAGGCTTCCACTTTGGTGGTCTCGGGATTTCATCTGTACTTTTTGTGAATTGCGTGCCTTCCAGCTCGTACTGGGATTGTTTGCAGCTGAGTTTCAAGAGGTGGGATTGGGTCAGGAGAATCAGGAGTGAACTCATTTGCCAAGACCCGTTATTCCTTCACATAAAAGCCAGCTGCCATTATGATGCCATTATGACCCGGTTATGGGCACTTCCTGGTGTTCTGGGCATACCCGACACTCATTGGAGGACAGCCCAATGATCATTTTTTGAATTGATTATCCCATATCTTGCTTATCACTGCACCTTCATATCCTACATTTCATTTTTGACCACATAAGTGCTTCACTAAGAATAGAATAGAATAGAATAGAATAGAATAGAATAGAATAGAATAGAATAGCTTTTTATTGTCACTGTTACAAGAACAGTGAAAGGCAGTTTGGCATCTCTCCATGTGTGTGGAGTACACAATAGCGTAAGTATTTACACAATGACAAATTTACATTTACACAAGAAAGATATGTACAAGTTATACATACACCTGCAAACATACACGCACATACATACATATATGTATATATACATATTTGCATCCGTACATGCATACACACACATATTTCCACATACACGCTTACATCTATATACATACACATACATGCCATCTAACTAGCAGGTGCATTGAGAGGTGCAGTGTGATCAGTGATATTGCACATTGAGTGTGTGTGGGGGGGATGATATTGCACATTGAGTGGGGGGGGTGCTGTTGGAACTATACTAAATAATGTTATAATAAATACAGTTTAAAGAGGTAAGGGTGTTGTTTGCATTAAAGTATAAACAGAAATACGATTTATAAATAAGGTGTAATGTCCATGAGTGTTGGCAGTGCAGTTATCCTCCAATCAGGGTGGAGGTAGGGCATGTTTGACAGCCTGTGGGTAAAAACTTCTGTTGAGTCTGTTCGTCTTCGACCTGATGGACCTGTTGCGTTTACCAGAGGGAAGGGGGGAAAAAAATGAGTGTCCAGGGTGCGAGGGGTCTTTGATGATGATGCTGGCTTTCTGCTGAAGTCTGCCAGTATAGATGTCTCTGAGGGGAGTTAGTGAAGTGCCGATTGCCCGCTCTGCTGCCCTCACCACCCGCTGCAGTTTCCTCTTGTCCTCCGCAGTGCAGCAGTTGAACCAGAGTGTGCAGCAGTAAGTCAGAAGGCTCTCAATGGTGGAGCGGTAGAAGTTTACTAGCAGTCTTTGGGGTAATTGGGCCTGACGTAGTTTCCTGAGGAAGTACAGCCTTTGTTGTGCTTTCCCTACCTGGTGGGAGATGTTTGTGGACCAGGTAAGGTCGGCCGAGATGTGGACTCCGAGGAACTTAAAGCTTTCTACCCTTTCTACCTCCTCCCCATCAATGTAGAGGGTAGAGTGCTCAGATCGCTTTGTTCTTCTGAAGTCGATTACCATCTCCTTGGTCTTGGCTGTGTTCAGATGCAGGTTGTTGTCGTCACACCATTGCTTCAGATGCTGAACCTCCTCTCTGTAGGCTGAATCATTGTTGTTGTCGATCAGTCCTATGACAGTGGTGTCATCAGCAAATTTTATAATGGTGTTACTGGTGTGGATTGGTGAACAGTCATGGGTGAAAAGTGAGTATAAGAGGGGACTGAGGACACACCCCTGTGGCACACCTACATTCAGAATGAGGGTGGAGGAGGTATGCGCTCCCATTCTTACGTTCTGGGGTCTGTTGCTCAGGAAGTCCAGTATCCAGCTGCACAGTGAGCTGCTGAGTCGTAAGTTGCTTAGTTTATTAACCAGTTTGTGGGGTTGAACTGTATTGAAGGCAGAGCTGAAGTCCACAAATAGCATTCTCACATAGGTGTTACTACTAATCACATGAAGGGGCTTATCTGGCTCTAAGGTTTCCGAACAAGTGAGCATAATGTGTGGTACACTGAACAGGAGCTGCAATGCTGTCATATGGGACAATGTGTGACGAAACATTTCTCCCACTGAAAACGTTACTTCCAGACGAACAGAATCAACCTTTTGGTATCCAGTGCTTACTCTGACAATGCACCAGAGAAGTTTACTTTTTAAAGCATAGCACTGTATATGTATATGGATTTAAAATATAGATGATCCTCCTAATAAAGAGTCTTGGAGTTTCTGAATACCCAAAGTTCAGGTCAGTGTGGACCATTCTCAATATATGTAAAAACATGCAAGTTTCAAAGTGCATCTTTGAGATGCTCTGTGGTTTTTGATTTCTATGGTAAATGTTTGATCTAGTTAAAGATCAAACATGCATTCATACCTTCCTTTCAAATGGGACTAACAGTCACTGGTGAACTCAGAACAGTTACTATTTGGAAACTGATGTTAAAGGAATATACAATTCTGACAATGACAAAGTCATTCACATCATTAAGGAATGTACTGCTTGAGTCATGGTCATTATCATCAGATTACTCGAGAATCAGAGAGCTCAATCAACAGTCTCAAAGCATAAGTACTTGCTTCCCACAACTCCTTTCTTTCCTCTGATGGCTCTGTTGTCAATCTACCAGCTGCAAAAGACGGAAAGTGCCCTCTTGTCGTGGCTTGATGAAGAGCCTCCTCAAAGAGCATAATCCTTGAGGTCTGTGCAGTACATTAAGTGGAAGTTGGCCTCTGGAGCCTTGCATATGATTGACTCTGTCATTGTATGTCTTCAGCTGTCCTTCCAAGTGTGGTTTGACAGGTGAACATCCAATGACTGCTCATCTGTCAGATGCCCTAGTGTAATGCCACCACTGGACTCTGGAGTGACAAATCACGCTTCTCTGCCTTGCAGTCTGGGGAATGAGTCTGGGTTTGGCGGTTGTCAAGAGAACGGTACTTGTGTAAAGTTTGGTGGAAGTGGGAATATGATGTAAGGTTGTTTTCAGGAGCTGGCCTCGGCCCCTTAGTTCCAGTGAAGGGAACTCTTAATGCTTCAGCATTGCTAGACATTTTGGACAGTTTCATGCTCCCAACTTTGAGGGAACAATTTGGGGATAGTACCGGCCGATCATGCTCTAGACCTGTCTCTGCCTGTCCTCCTTATGAAAAAGCTCATGGAAAGTCATTGATGGGAAATGTCCATCTAAGTGATAGTTATTTGGTATCCCGATGATGAACAGCCTTCTAGGAAGCTCAGTTTGACACACACAGACTATCCTTACCTTGGTCCAATAGTTCTCAGGTTCCGGGCAGCATTGTGCCCATTGTTGGCAATGCCGATCAAAGAATGCCTGCTGTTTTGGTGGGAAAGATCTTCAAGGGAAGGCAGATTTAACAAAGTTATTACAAAGTAATGGCTTGATTTGGACCCACAGTGGTTAGTTTGTTTTACTCATTATCTACTCAGTCTTCACCAGATAAATGTTTATTTGTCTATATGCTAAGAATTTAGACAGTGCTAACCTCCTAAGCCCTAATCTAAGGCCCAATTTAATAACCTCTGTCTTATTTCATAAGAGAAGCTAAATAGCAGTGTAAATGGACTGAGTCTTATATAGCCCTTCTCTACTCTCCCAGAGTACTCAAAGTGCTGTAAACAACATGCCTCATTCACCCAATCACAAGCAATTGCTTCTATACTCAAGTGCAATCTAACCAACATTCGCAACAGAGAGGTTCTTTTCTATAGATGACCACCACCACCATCAGGATCATGTTGGGAAATCAGTTTTACCCCGGTTCTTTTTTATTCCTCGGGCCTCCAGAGATGGCACCGGACCCAGTAGTCATTTTTACAAAATCTTTATTCATCTTTATTCATCTTCATTTAAGCATGCACTTCTAGAAGGGAAGACGAGGCCGATGTCCCTCTGTAAAGATCTTCACCCCTTTGTCTGTTACAGCCAGCTTTATAGAGGCGACCCCATCATAAATCCCCCATGGTGTGCTGGAAACTCTGTATGTCTGTGTGTATGCACGAGCACGTGAGTGCCTGTGTGTGCGCGTACCTGTGTGTATGTGTGAGTGCACGTGAGTGAGTGTGCATGTGGATGTGTGAATGTAACAGTTTAAGCACTGTGTGTGTGTGTCTCTGTGTACGTGACTTCCTAGGGGTCATAAAAGCCCATCTCCCTTCCAGACCACAGTTATCAAGTTACAAATGTTGAGACCCCCACACAGGTATCCTCTGGGGAATTTCCACTCAGCATTAACTCCTCTTTGTCTTACTTTCACAGTTCAACTGGGGAGGGTCTCCTAAGATCTACTCCTAAGTTCATGACACAGTCAGGCCTTTATTTATATCCAGGGCAGTGTCAGTGTCTCTACCATAATTCTACATTCTATCTTAACACATTTCTAAACTCTAAAACAAACTAAACATTCCTACATGTCTAAACTCTAAAATAAGCTAAACATTTCTACAATCACCAAACAAAACACTACAAAGAGGTTTAGGACAGAGACAGAACAACAAGGTGTTACTGTTTCAGCTGTTTCAAGCTGCACATATAATATAGTTCATGCAGTGAACACAGCCATTTGGTACAACCAAGTTATTTACAATTCCTCAATAATGAACCTACAGACTTCTGCTTGTAAATTTTACTTGATCCAGTTCTCTTCATTTATATTTAAAGATGTTGTGTTTTCATAAATGTATTAGTAGTACATCTCACAGTACTTGATTTAAATTATAAGCCAAAATAACTGAAAGCATTAAAAGAAACCCACTGCTATGTAAACGTGTAATATAGAAGACGGATTATATTACTGTATTAATGTATTGTTACCTTAAACTTTGTAATGTTATACACAGTGATGCCAAAGCAGCTTCAGGGTTAGGGTTACACACACACACACACACACACACACATATATATACACGTGCAGATATACACTCATCCCCCCTCCCCCACCAAACGCCTTCGACGTTTATTCCCTCCCGATGCAGACGGTGGATCAAGGAGACCAGCGCATATGCTGCAGGCCCAGATGCACTGTCTACACTGGCTGTCTCTCACCTTTTACCCATCCCTGTTGCTTGTCATGTGTTTCTATGGTGTATTAAAAGTTTTTCATGTGCTATGCGCAGAGGTGTTTTTTTTCTGTTCTCAAACTGATCTCCCTCTTGGAGCTCGGTCTGGGGGGAGTTCTTTTTTCTCCTTGTCTTTCCTGATCTTGTGTATTTTCCATTGTTCGGTTCCAGGTCGCTGCTCGTGTGGCTGACCGGCCAGCTACCTAGCCTGACCTGTCTCCCCAATATGATGTTTGTGTATTGTATGTACGGTCAGCAAGGTCAGTCTCTCAATTGCCCCTCGGAGATAAATAAAGTCTTCTGAATCTGAATCAGAATCTGAATCAAGCTTGTGTGCTTTTAGTGCTAATCCCACACCCAGATAAATGGAAGGGTTGTGTCATGGTTGAGTCAAGGGTGCAAAATCAAACATACGGATTCATCTGCTGTGGCAACCCCTTGGGAAATAAGGGAGGAGGAGGTGAAAATATTATTTCAGTGTTGTAAAGGCTGACCTAGAAGCAATTTTGGCTATTTTCCTAACAATGATGTGAATCGTATGCTATGGCTCTTGGTTGAGATCTGTGGAAAAGAAATGAAACAGACATTTGGGGTGGATATTTAGAACACATGTATGTGTTCTCATCATTACGCACGGGAAAAAGAACAAATTATTAAACACAGCGAGGCAAAACTGGTTTTGTTCTTCAAAAATATTCAGTTTCCATTTTTATTACTCTTTTTTTTTACTGATAAATTGCTCAATCCCTGACACACACAGAGAATGTTGGGATTTCAGCGCAGCCTCTTCTCTCCTCTGCATACAGACTGTTTAATAATCATGGAAAAATCCAGAAACATAACAGAGATCTGATATTAGGGTTATTTCTTTTCAAGAAGTAAGTTGTAAACTAGATTTTACAAGTTTAGAAAAACTGTCAGACATGCCCCCCACCCCCACCCAAACTCAGACAAACAAAACCAGACAAAAAGATATTCTGAGTACTGACCAGTAAACATAACACTATCTTCATAATCAGGCCCCATTTTATATTAAGGCCCTCATAGTATCATATCACATAGAGCACCTGGCTCTCAGAATACAGGCTTACTTGTGGTTCCTAGAGTATAAATTTTGTGGAACCAGCTCCCTGCTTAGATTTCGGGGACAGACACCCTCCCTACTTTTAAGATTAGGCTTAAAGCTTTCCTTTCGAATAAAGCATATAGTTAGGGCTGGATCAGCTGAGCCTGACCATTTCCTTAGTTACTAGGGTTAGTAGTAGGTCTAGACTAGCGGTCCCCAACCTTTTTTGCACCACGGACCGGTTTATGCCCGACAATATTTTCACGGACCGGCAATAAGGTGTCGCGGATAAATACAACAAAATAAAACTAGTGCCTGTACCGAAAAAAAGAAGATTTATTCATAACACACGTGAAAAGACCCAGGAAAACCGAGTTAACGATAAAAACGATAACAAAATAACGCTGAAAACCGATAAAAACCCTGAAAACCATACATTTCACACCTGAGCCTCAACTCTCGCGGCCCGGTACCAAACGACTCACGGACCGGTACTGGTCCGAGACCCGGGGGTTGGGGACCGCTGGTCTAGACTACTGGGAGCTTCCCATGATGCATGAGTATTTCTTCTTCACTCACCTTTTTTCAATCACTGTGTGTTTATACACCACCTTACATTTAAACATCACTTATCAATTTCTGAGCTACAGTCTGTCTTTTGTCCTGTCTTCCTCCCACTTACCCCCAACCAATGAGGGCTGCCCTCTCCCTGAAAATAGTTCTGCCGTATGTTTCTTCCACTTAAAAGTTTTTCCTTCCCACTGTTGTGGGGTGTTTGTAGCTCCGGAGGGGGAGACCACAGAACAGAGATTAGCTGAACTGAGCTGTCTTTTTCTCAGCTGTGTGCAAAAAACGAGCAGTTGCTCTCTGTTGAATCTATTGAATAAAATTGAAATAAAATTGACATGTAAGTGAAAATGCAACTATTAATGAATCCATGTTACTCTGTTAGGTTAATGCCTGAGTGTTGCAATGTGCTATTAAAAAGGCTCACACATAAATGTCAACAACAGAGACAGCTTGTCATGTGACGGTAAATAATGTAATTTTTTGTTCTGCATATCATACAGGTCAGCTGTTCCACACACACTTCGGTTTCATACAGTGGAACAGTTTGTAATGAACCTTATGCAAAGTATAATAGCGAAGTTCTATGGTCTCACATCTGTCCGCTCCCTGGTGTTGCCGACTAAATCTAAACTTCACATCACATCCACTTTCCCACGCTGTCAAGCTGTTTGTGACATCCCTGGTCTAGTCCAATCATCTTCTCCCGGCCTTTTTCAGGCCAATCAGCATTCATGCCACATACTTTGAATCTCACTGCAGATCTGTCATTCTCCTTTGCAGATGCCTTCGTGCAACCCACCTCCTCCTCATCACCACCTCTCATCACTCAGGCTCCATCTAAGCCACTGTCTTCATCTCCTCCACCAGCGTCCAGACTCTGGGGGGTCCTCCTCTAATCCCTATCACACCTGGGGTTCTGTTCCACTGAGTCAGGCCATTGGAGTCTAACCACCAAATACCTCTATCTAAATTCTCTACATCAATAAATCATGTTCATTCTTTCTAATGGCCTCTCCTTATTGAAATAATAAAGCCCTCCTCTGGATAAATTACACAGAACCTTTTGCACTGTGCCCATTGATTATATCAGAAAGGTTAGCCCTTAAATCAAAAGCATATTGATTCTCCTTTATTCTCCTCTCATGCTGTTTTCAGAGGGAAACATATGTTGAAACCTGAATTTACACTGGATTATTTGGCTAGTAGGCCTTCCACTCCCTTCCTTACATTTCTTCATCAGGTCTGCTGAATTTTGAGCTGCTAATATGTGCCACTCTGGGCAGAATGCTGGTGAGATTACAGAAAATTTGCAATATGCACTATCACAATAATTTGCCCCACCTGTTGTGATCATTTCCTCCTCCCTAGGATTTCTATAAATGCAATAACACTCACTGAACTGAACTGAATAATCCTAAAGCCTACAATACAAAAACAAACATTATTAATTGATTATAATTAACCTTTATATAGATTTATGTTCTTCAGGGCAGATAACATCTCAACAAGTAGGGTTTTTTTCAGGAGTTACAACTAACATTTACATGTTCTGCACAGAGTCATTTATTATGTTGATTGTTTTCATAAATGAACTCAGGGACCATCACAATGAATTATGGGATGGCATTTCCTCCTCTCCTTTCATAAGGGATGAAAGGAAATGAATGAATAATAATAACAATAATAATAATTTTCAACTACTTTAACAGAATTTCCCAAATAAACCATTTCTTATCTTATCCTGTGTTATTGTTATTTCTACTAAAACAACTATAATTAAACTGAACATACATTCGTCTCCGTTTTTTAAATGATGTATAATATGATTGTTTTGGAAATATACACAGAGATCAAAACCATTGGGTAAAATAAATGACGTAGAACGAATATCTGAACTCTTGAAAGAAAAACCACAACAAAAAAAGTGACAGCCATTCAATCCTTCTCGGTCCATCCTCCGACCACTCATGCAGCGTGATGTGCGTGAATGATCACGACATACCATCATGTGGATTGATGTAGGCAGAAGCCCACAGACTGTGATTCACTGTAAAGGAGGAGCCTGTTAAACAGCGTGGACTGTCGGAGAAGAGAGGAGGAGAGAAGAAAGCGAGCTGAGGGCTGTGAGACGAAGGAGAGGACGGGTCGGCTGAAGCGAGAGTGCGAGCTTTACCAGCTTTTTATTTATTTCCTCCGCAATCCTCGACTCTTTCATAAAGAAGCCTGCGAAGTGAAGGACTCTCAGGATGGAGCGGATGGAGTCAATGGAGCCGATCTCGGCATACTACACCACTGCTTACCCAGAGATCCAACCAGACAGTACTTACGGATCCAGAGAGACAACCGAGAGCCAGGCAATGACTCCACCACCTCCAACATATGACGAGGAGTTGGTGCACAAGGTACGACCATGTAGTCATCATGATACAACAACAGGTTTCATAGTCAGGAGCACTTTTATGCATTTACTTGTACCATTTAAACGCTGGGCGTTTTTTTTTTCACGTGATTTTTCTTCTTGTTTATTTCTTCTTGTTTATTACTGGTGAAATATGAGGAAACGCTTCTAAACCCCGCAGCATCCCGGTCCTTGACCGGATTTGCGCTCACGTGGTGCTGATTTACACTCGGATGCAATTTATAGTTGGTCTGTTTCCAGCCCTAATGTGTGTCAAATCACAGAATTCCTGCTGAGATGAGCTGTCAGCTTACAAGAAGGTCCCTCTTCACATATGAGCTGATTACTTCCTGTTGTCAGGACAGGAAAGCTTTAAAAGAGGTCACTTTCTTTGAAAAAATGTCTTAACCAAACGCCAAATTCCCAAAGCAATGCTCACGTTGATCAACAAAAAGTGCTGTAGAATAAAATCACATTTCAAACTCAGATTTTAATTGACAAGTACACTTACACTTTCTCCTTACTGCGACCCGAAGCTCAAATAACCCATAAATACAACAGTAAATACACTAATTTATTTCTGACACCTTAAATTCCATAACTCATACACAAACACACTAAAATGTCAGAGTGAACGTGATCCTGTTTTGACTGTTGTCACAAAAACTGTACAGTATAGCCATTTGTCATTCAAAAACCTATTGCGCTCACAGCAAGCAGTTAAGGCTAAATCAGCTACATTAATGTCTGGATTTAAAGAGCAGACTCCAGTGAATCCCTCCTGGTGCTCCCATTTGACCTCAGTGTTGACGGAACAAGGATAAAAGAGGAGCTCCCTTTAGGCTTCAGTAAAATGTCACATTGTATTTCAGAGTTGTGTTGCAGAAACCATTTCCCTTCAGTCTAGAGGAGTCATGTCATTCAAATGGCATATCTTTCTTCTGATAAGCATCTGGCCTTCAGCCTGCTATGTTCTAATTCTCTCTTTTTAGATATAGCAACTAAGCAGAATTAGCACATCAATACTCTGATTCAACTGATAAGACATAAACTTTAAAATAAAACTGTCCGGTAAAGTCAAAAATGTATTGCCTTTAACTAGCTGCCTACCACCTGAGCTACAGGGATGGTTGCAGCTCAAGTGGTAGAGTGGTCACCTACTCACCGGAAGGTTGGTGGTTTGATCCCAGGCTCCTCGAGTCTACATGACAAATATCCTTGGGCAAGATACTAACCCCATGTTGCCCTCCGGTGCATCCATCAGAATGTGAATGCGAGTGAATGCTAGATAGAAGCACTAAAAACCTTAGTTAAAGTGCTTGTGTGAATGGGTATGATTGGGTGAATGCAGGAGTTGTATACAGCACTTTGAGTGCTCAGTAAGAGTAGAAAAGCGCTATATAAGAACCAGTCCATTTACCATTTAATTGCCTTAGAAACATATTATAATCTTGCTACTTATTTATTTATGTTTGCACTCATAAATGTCCCAGATAATTGGGTGCACCCTTGGTTTAGGTTCAGGGTTATTGGCAAGGTTAAGCATTCACTGATTATGTTTAAGGTTATAGAGAGAGTCTCTGGGAAATTAACAGAATCCAATTTGCTTCAGCCCTTTGAAGTCAACAGGCATGTGTATGTGTCATGTTAGTGTGGAATGTGATTGGTTGGGACCAAAATGCAGACCCTAAAGGAAGGTAGAATTAAACATGAAATGAATTAGAGCAGGCCTGGCCCTGCCATTGACTGACCTAGGTGGAAGCACTGCTGCAGCACACCAAGCACTGATGTCTCTGCCAAGCCGGGTGCAGACGCGGTGATGGACAGCATTACGGAGGACCAGGCTTCCTCTTTGAAGATGGCGGGCTCAGACAAGCCTATCTTTTAAATGAATTTCAGAGTTTCCCTACATAGACTTGGGCTGGGAACCCAGATACATTGTATAAACAGTCTGTTTACCACAGAACAACATTTTTGTGCCTCTTTTGTAAGTTTAGTTGTCACTAACCACCTAGCTCCTGCCTGTTTTGTCTGGTGTTTCGCTACAGGCATGCTGATCAGGTTGCTATTGTGGTGGTCCTCAATGTCACTGAGCTGTCCTAAGTCTCCAGCAGTAAGAGATACTCCAACGCCATTGTCTTGACCTGTAGCTGGTGACAGTAGTCTTTTTTATGCTCTAAATATTTGAGGCGATGGTCCACTTTAAACAGAACCCACCGCTATGCTGAGCTCAATGAGGCTGCAGAGCAGAAAAAGCACCATCAGCAGCTGTAGCTCAAGACAGTAGTTGAAGTTTGTCTGTTGGATGAGCAACTTATTGGAGAAGCAGCCGATTATTGTTCAAACAACACAATAATAATTTGTGAAATTGAAAATGAAATAACTTTTTAATTTAATATATATTTCATATTTTTATTTTAAGAAAAGTCTGGATGTAGCTCTTTACCATTCTCATGCATGTGCACACACATGCACATGTGGTCTGAATCGCTGCCATTACAAATACATTCTGTGCACTGCCAGCTATAACAATAATAATAATAATAATAATAATGGATTGGATTTCATATAGCGCTTTTCAAGGCACCCAAAGCGCTTTACAATGCCACTATTCATTCACTCTCACATTCACACACTGGTGGAGGAAAGCTACTGTTGTAACCACAGCTGCCCTGGGGCAGACTGACAGAGGCGAGGCTGCCATATCACGCCATCGGCCCCTCTGGCCAACACCAGTAGGCGGTAGGGTAAAGTGTCTTGGCCAAGGACACAACGACCAGGACAGAGAGCCCAGGGATCGAACCGGCAACCTTCCGGTTGCCGATACGCTTCCCAACCATCTGAGCCACGGTCGCCCCGTATAAGACCTTATGCAGAAACATTTGTGATTTTCCTAATAATTTCAAATGAATTTCAATCTTAAAAAAGGTTGTGAATACTTGTGTAAAAAAGATATTTTAAGTATTTAATTTTTAATAAATTTACTCCCAAACACTCCAAAAACCATCATCACTGTCATGGGGTGGATTTTGTGTGTAGAGTTACTCGGCATTGTTAAGCTCTAAAGGGCTAAGGAAAGCAGTGAGAGTCCTCACAAAGATAGATGTAATTCTAACATGTGACTGTTATATCAGCTCACACATATACACACCACACACAGACTTGTAGTGTGAGGGAAGCAGGTGCACTGAAAGGGGAATACACCGTGTTCTTCCTTCCTGTCTCGCCTTTTTGCCCTTCCTGTGCCAATTATTATATAAATAATAAAAGGACTAATAAAGGTTTATCTTATCTTTTGTACTCACTCTTCTCAGGCTTTCACTCTGCCTCACCTTTTCCTCCCTGGAGGAGTTCTAATTACACAACAAAAAATGGCTTTTTAAGTGCTCTTTGGTAAGGGCCAGTACTTACACATGAAGCTGAAATGGTTACAGTTGGTTTGTGGATTCCTTTCTGTTATTAATTCTCCCTTCAATACCCACAGTTGTCCCAGATGACATTTTTAATAAAGTCAACCTAAAACTGCTTTTGTAATATTTTGGAAAGATTAGCTTAGAGACGTTTTTATAGACAGAGTGGTTTTGTATTTTTCCTACTGCCAATAATTCACATTAATACCCACAAAACATTGCATTCTTTTGTATCTCTCAGTGGTTTCCTGTTTTTTCCATTCTCTCCATGGCCCTTATGCAAAAGACACATTTTTAAAGCTTCAAAGCATATTTTTTCATTAAAGAAAGTCTGTAAGTGTAGTAAAACCACAGCAGCTACCTGTCCACCACAAAAAAGCAGATATCATTAGCAACTAGCTGGCTGAGCATTTAGCTTAATAGCGGCAGACCAAAACAGAGCTAAAGAGATGGACTACAGGACTTTAATTTGTCTAAAAAACCAGACACTTGATTGTATAGAATGCAGTGCATATTGACTTTTAGTATCGGAAACAGTAACTTTATCTCCTGTTGTTCTGTGGTTTCAAACCCCAGCTGTGCAGTATATCAAAGCTTAAATCAGTGGCAATATGGAAACTGTTGGGCTAAATTACATTCTGGTCAATATTGCACATGCTCCAGGAAGAGAAAAGTGACATTTCAGAGAACTGTATCACTCTAAATTCACCCCATCCCCTAATGCTGTTACTCCAATGACTTGTAAAAAGACATCCCATACTTATTACCTCAATAACCTCCACAGAAGCTCATACTGAGCCTTGAACAGTAAGAAGGGAAATTTGCAGGCACTTAGCAATCTGCCTGTGAACCACAGAGATGAGAGAAATCTAATTCCTCTTTCTCTCTCGCACTACAACACATATACACAATATACATCATCAGTGTGTAATTCCCAAACATCTGTGGTGCATTCGCCTAATTACCTCCTGTCTCTAGAGGGGTTTCATGAGACAGTCTCACTTCTCGGCTAACTACAATTTGGTAGCATCACCACATGAACGTGTGTAGTGAGTACAATGAGTATGTTTTTTTTTTTTCTCAGCACTAATTCCATCTTCACATGTACACATGGAGGCATTATGTTGCACACTCTCAGTTATGTCCAGTAAAGAGGAAAATAATGCAGCTGAATCACAGCAGGATCAGATCAAAATATTTAAATAAATTATTGCCTTCAGATTTAGATGCAGTCAGTGGCTTATGTGATCACAGACTGCATGTAAAAGACAGATGTATCTTCCACATCCCAAAAAGTTAATTCTGTTCATCTAGACGTAGCGTTTTCAGTGGGAGAAACGTTTCATCACTCATCTAAGTGACTTCTTCAGTCTCAGCTGACTGCAGGTTTCCCCAATCTTATAAACAGTGCATGTGCATAATGACCGAAAAACTAGAATCAATGGTGAACAATGGACTGTTAGGTCAGTTTCTTGATCGTTAATGTGATCAACAACCACCGATCAAAGACCATTGATTAATGGCCATGAGTACCATTCGCAGAGAGTTGGGGAATGGCTGCAATCACAGCATTATAAGATGGTGAAAGATGTACCCTTAGGCCCCCTCTTCGATTCAGAGATGGTCTGTATCTGTGGGGATGGTGTTCGCTCTGCGTTGTAGCATCCTGATGACACCCAATTTGTGCTTCAGTGGATTCAATTCAATTCAATTCAATTTTATTTATATAGCGCCAAATCACAACAAAAGTCGCCTCGAGGCGCTTTATATTGTACAATAGATCGCACAATAATAAATACAGAGAAAAACCCAACAATCATATGACCCCCTATGAGCAAGCACTTTGGCGACAGTGGGAAGGAAAAACTCCCTTTTAACAGGAAGAAACCTCCGGCAGAACCAGGCTCAGGGAGGGGCGGCCATCTGCGACCGGTTGGGGTGAAAGAAGGAAAACAGGATGAAAGACATGCTGTGGAAGAGAGACAGAGATTAATAACAGATATGATTCAATGCAGAGAGGTCTATTAACACATACTGAGTGAGAAAGGTGACTGGAAAGGAAAAACTCAATGCATCATGGGAATCCCCCGGCAGCCTACGTCTATTGCAGCATAACTAAGGGAGGATTCAGGGTCACCTGGTCCAGCCCTAACTATATGCTTTAGCAAAAAGCAAAGTTTTAAGCCTAATCTTGAAAGTAGAGATAGTGTCTGTCTCCCGAATCCAAACTGGAAGCTGGTTCCACCGAAGAGGGGCCTGAAAACTGAAGGCTCTCCCTCCCATTCTACTTTTAAATACTCTAGGGACAGCAAGTAGGCCTGCAGAGCGAGAGCGAAGTGCTCTAATAGGGTGATATGGCACTACAAGGTCATTAAGATAAGATGGGGCCTGGATGATGAGAGTCAAGCCCTAAATAATGATCCGTATGCATAGGTTTATGGTACACATCAACTTTTAAATGTCCCCATTACTGATGGAAATCTCACAGTCTAAGAAGGCTAAACTGTCGTTTTTCATATCATCTGTGGTGAACTTGAAATATTTTTCTTAATGTTAATGTGATCAGTGAAGTGTGGTATATCCAGTACACAACTTCCTATGTCCCTACGAAGTGGTGTAATGGCAGATGTTATAAAGTTTAACCTGCAGTCTTACCAACAGCCATCAGGAGTAGACTTCCACTCTTTAGAAAAAGAGCCCTAATCAGGCACCAACTGGGTACCTGATTATCAGCACCTGGGGTACCAGAAACTCAAAATAAGAGTCAATAGCACAATAATCTGTTTGACGTTGGCAGAGAAGATTTGGTTTTTGATGGACACAACCCACATACTCAACTCTGCTACTCAACCTGCAAATGCATTTTTGTGGCACTATTTAAGGAGAAATAAACAGATTGTTCAAAGCTATCAAATTTATTGCCAAAAAGCATTATTACAGCTCCCCATCTTTCAGCACACAGTAAACTGGAAAAGCAGAATACATATAAAACCTCTCTGTACAAGGTGTATTTCAAAGGAAGAATAAGGAAGTGAATTTGCTGGTGATGCCTGAGTAAAGCTGATATGAAGATTCATTGGATGACTGTTGAGGCAGTATCCATATTTAATCCAGCACACTGGGATGTGACTCTTTTCTAAAAATCCTCCATATGCTGAGATCAAATGAGGCTACAAAAGCTGCTTTAGCTTCTCAGCTCTAATCCTTTCCTCCATTCCCTCCACTTCTTTTATTTATCCCTGATCATTCATAAAGCCTTGAGGCAAAATTGAGTTCAACCACTGCCTGGTTTATCTGATGAGTGTCACGTCTTCACTTTTTTCTTGATTTGTCTTGGTTCTCTACAAACTGCTCATCATCACATGGAGATTTATGCATTCTATCCCAATTTATGAACCACAAGATGAACAAGGCTACTTGAGTTCTGGCTTTCTATTCATTTATCCATCCATCCATCCGTTCGCTTCCACTTATCCTTTCCAGGGGCGCTGGAGCCTATCCCAGCTGTCATAGGGCGAGAGGCGGGGTACACCCTGGACAGGTCGCCAGTCTGTCACAGGGCTAACACACAGGGACAGACAACCATTCACACTCACATTCACACCTAGTGACAATTTCAATTATCCAATTAACCTATCCCCACAAGCTGTATGTCTTTGGACGGTGGGAGGAAGCCGGAGTACCCGGAGGGAACCAACGCAAACACGGGGAGAACATGCAAACTCCACACGGAAAGACCCCGGCCTGATGGTGGAATTGAACTCAGGACCTTCTTGCTGTGCGGCAGCAGTGCTAACCACCGTGCCACCCCGAAATTGAGTTCAACCACTGCCTGGTTTATCTGATGAGTGTCATGTCTTCACTTTTTTCTTGATTTGTCTTGGTTCTCTACAAACTGCTCATCATCACATGGAGATTTATGCATTCTATCCCAATTTATGAACCACAAGATGAACAAGGCTACTTGAGTTCTGACTTTCTATTAATTTAGCATACCAGAAAAGTCACCTGCTATTAAGAAAGCAGCACTCAAAAACTCAGCGCTTTAACCCCTGGGCCATTTGTCATTCAGTGCAATTTTAAGGCAGGCCTACTTGTGCATATCTGACCAAGAGCGCTAATCATGTTTACTGTCTTTTCACACAATATTTGGTCTCAATCACAATGAGTACTCCTGAGTTTTATCAAGACAGGACTGGTTGAAAGTTTTGTTGCCTTTTTAAGACCACTTTATTAAATTTCCATGGTTACTGTTACTAGACATCAAGTGAAGACCACTTCTGACAGCACATCTGCATTTGAATCATAAAGCAACTGTAGTGGATGCTCCAGCCCAGTGGCTCTTTTAGTATTCTACCCCGGTGATTAATGGGAACTGCAGCTAATTAGTGCATAAAGTACATTACTGAATGTGTATTAAGGTGAAATCAAAGAGTGTGAAGATGAAGGTTCTTTCATGAGAGTTAATGAATGGAAGTCTATTTTTTATGTCTAACTTTCTTTCTATAAACATAATCAAGATTTTTATTGTCTCAACCTGCCACTCTATAAAATGCATTTGGGTGTAAATGAAGAACTACCCTGGTGCCACAGTGAGGAAAGAAGGTGAATTTGGCAAAGAACAAAGATTGGCATTGATTTCGGCACTGAGTTTCTTAAAGATGGTATTTCCTTTGCCTTGCAAAGGGTTACCAAAATATTTACATATATTTTATTCAAAACTTATATGTAGCCAATATACCCTAACCTATGCTTAAAAAATGTAGGTTTAGCCTTCTTGCGATTTTTAAAGCTTTCAAGAACAAACGTTCAAACATAGGTCTTTTCATTGCCTGTCTTTACGATCTACAGTCCTTCTTTTAGTTGTCTCTTCCCAAACTTAACCACATTTTACCTTCCTTAAACAAATAATGATTGAAGAAATCCATCATTCTTGTGGCTTACTGCATTATTTACTGCATTTTTCTTCTGGCAATAATATTTAGACTTTCACTACAGGATAAAATGTAGTCATTTGGCTGTCACAAGATAAAAGCCACATAGCCTGCATCAAAACTCCTAGATCGCTCCTTTAAGAGAGCAGAGAACAGCTTGACTGTGTCGCACTTACTTAATCTGCCACAGATGAAGGACACTTTGTGGGTGTGGAGGTGGTGGGTACCCTGGTGTGACTGAAATTAAAACCCAGTAGACAATGAAATATTGACCGATGGTCCTGGTGACTAAGTTGGATGTGTGAATGCTGCCTTTCATTGATTTCATTGTCTTGAAGGTTATCTCCTCTGGCTTGTGAGTCATGCGGTAATAGTGGTACACTGCCAAGCTCTTAGAAAAGAAAATATCTGTGCTGCTTGGAAACAGAAATGTCGACCATGACACAGCTGTTGACTCACAACTGAAAATTATGAAATGATTGCAAGTATTCAACCATAAAGAGATTTTCAAGGCCAATTGAGACTGCAGCCAGGCTCCTTCCTGTTGCTCCCGTATCACTAAGGGTCACCACAGCTTACTCCTCATGCCTCTACCATATACTTAGACCATATATTTAGAGGTAAGAAACTTAACTGTGGGATTTTATGTGTTTTCCTATAGACAATCCTGGTTGGGGACAGTGGTGTGGGGAAGACATCTCTGCTGGTGCAGTTTGATCAGGGCAAGTTCATCCCTGGCTCGTTCTCTGCCACAGTGGGCATCGGATTCACAGTGAGTGCATGGAATGAAATGAAATTGGACTGGCTTTTATTTATCCATGTTTTTAAATTTGCCTCTGGCATTTCAGACATTAGCAGTGTGGGAGGAGGCAACCTAAATGTCATTGTGTGAGAGGTGGGGTACACCCTGGACAGGTCACCAGTCTGTCTCAGTTTTATATATATATGCAGATTATACATCTTATATGTATAATCTGCAAATGAATACTCTTTAGAATTGGCTCATTTTGATAAAAAGCTGATGATTCACATTTGCCACTCGGTGCCATTAAAATCAATGCAGAAAGAGAGGTTGTAATGACCACAGGCAGTAGCTACTGTAACGTCACTCATTGGTTTGTAAGTTCCTATTATCAAGCCTCAAGATGACCCTTTCTGTCTTGGTGTTTTGAAACCCAATGTGATGAGAAAGGGATGGTTCTCATTGGCTAATGACTTGTAATTGAAAAGTAATTCACCGGGAGTATCCTCCTTTGTGAAACTTATCACTTGATTGATGAAAATTTACAAAATGGGCCAAGCAGATTATTCAATATAGGATGTCAGAGCCAGGGAAACATTTCCTTATAGTCATAGGACTTAGATGTCTCTTTGCACCTACAGGTATCACTTTCCAGGCCTTAAAGCTACATCTATCTTTAATACTATCTACATTAATGACATGAGAATGTAATTAGAACCACCCCACTGAAATCTTAAATGGTGAAATTTAGAAATATGTTGGCAATATGGTCATTTTTTTTAAACAATTCTGAAGTTTGCAACTATTTAATATAGTATTAAATGAAGCAAGTGGGGGGGTTTTCTTTCCCATAAGTTTCTATACATTGTGACTTATTTTTGCAACATGAGTCGCCCCCTGCTGACCATTATAAGGAATGGAGGTTTAAGGTAGTTGTACATTGCTTCTCTCATTAAACATATATTTCAAAATCTGAAGACATAAAGCCAAAACTATCTACAAACATAGATAGCTTGTCTTTGTACTTTGCATTTTTAATTTGTCCTACTAGCAGCTCGTATTGTTATTCTGTTTCTGCCTCTCTCAGAATAAAGTGGTGACTGTGGATAACGTAAAGGTCAAACTGCAGGTCAGTAAGTAAATCAGTTCCAGTGCAAAGTTGATGTGCTTACACAATAGCACTCTATTTTTAGAGTACTGGCTGGTTTCCTCTTGGGCATCACCATTATAAGTGAAAAATAAGAAGTAGCCAAGTGGAAACAGGCCAGTTCTTTTCTGTTTCAGATATGGGACACAGCAGGACAGGAAAGGTTCAGAAGTGTGACACATGCGTATTACAGAGATGCACACGGTGAGGTGATACAAACCCTAATCCATATCACAGCATCACAGGTGTTACATTGGCACTCAGTTTTTGTTGGTTTTCTTTCCAAAGCTTTGCTCCTGTTGTATGACATCACCAGCAAATCATCTTTTGACAACATTAGAGTAAGTCTGTGTTTGCACGCTGGGAAAATATGAAAATGTGCTACAGTTAAAGATTTATGTATGAGTGTGTTTGTATGTCTCTTGCTTCAGGCATGGTTAACAGAGATCCACGAGTATGCACAGAGCAATGTAGTCATCATGTTGCTGGGCAACAAGGTAAGAGGAAATTGTTTGAGAAGCTTAGCATGTGGAGCAAAAAGTGCAAAAGAAGGATGTGATCTGTGCTGAAGAAAGAGCGGTTTCTGGATCAGGGGATATTTTAAAGATAATTTAAAAGAGTTTTAAAAGATTTATAGCAAATTGATAGGGCTGCTTTGAGTTCGAGTGTCAGGTTATATATGTAAGAATATGAATGCAATGATGAAAATGTGAGTTTCGCCACATCGTAGGTAGCTTAGTAGTAATGAAACTCAAAAAAGCTATATGTAACATATATGATGCTGTATCACATTTTGTTATATATTATATTTACAAGTCCCCACAAAAAACAGAAACACAAAAAACTACTTCAATCACTATGTGTATAAGTATCTGAACTACAAGCAAACTACTATAAACGAGTTAGACTACTAGTTTTATTACATGCTCTACTCTTCAACATTGAATAGTGGTAGCAAACACTGAAAATTCCACAAGATATGTTTGCCTTTAGAAATAGCCTGATTGATTATCTTGTATATTATAAAGTCTAAAAATGTACATACTCATACCTGTGCATGGTTTTGTTCAGCTTTAAACAATTAGCTGTATCAAGATGTACATTGTTTTTGCACTTAGTAGTTTAAATGCGTTTATTTTTCTGCACCAAGTCTTTCCTAAAATCCTAATGTAACGTGTGTTTATCAGGCCGATATGAGCAGTGACCGAGCGATCAGGAGAGATGAAGGAGAGAGGCTGGCCAGAGTGAGTATTTTTATTTACTGCTTTAAAAACACAACTGGTAGCATTTAATCTGCTACTTACTGTGTTGTGCTCTCTTTGTGTGTTCAGGAGTATTCAGTTCCTTTCATGGAGACAAGTGCCAAGACAGGGGTCAATGTAGATCTGGCCTTCACTGCTGTGGCCAAGTATGACACAGACACCAGAACAGTCCATAAACTATAGATGTGTATAACCTCAAATGGTCCTTGTTTGATCCAACAAGAACTCATGTAATGGGACTAAACAAAGATAAATTATTATCATTTGGTTTTGCTTTGCTTTTCTTCTTCTGTATCTATCTGCCACTTATTGACTTTTCACAAGATAGTAGCAAAGTTGTTACTACTGAATTTGAGGTTGTTTTTTTAAATTGCTCAATTTTATCTCACATTGTTGCTGAACATAATTTGTAATTTTCAGAAATTTCCAGGATTCATTATAAAGAAATGTTTCAATCCCCTTAATACTATATAATTAAACGTATTAATTGCTCGGGATTTATCCTTAATCCCCACAAATTTTATGTCCCCTTCTTCCCTTGGAAGCTATAAGTAGCTATAAGTAGTTCACTACTGTTTTCGTGATGCTATATGGTACAAGTGTTCCGTGCTTGCCATTTAAAGGTTTTCTTACCACAATACAGAATCCTTTACAGTAGAATAATTCTGTCAATATCAGTATTATCTTCTAAAATATGCCTTGTTCTGTTCTTCAGGGAGCTGAAGCATCGGGCCATCCAGCATCCCAGTGAACCCAAGTTCCAGATACATGAATATATTGAGGCACAGAAGGAGAAGTCAGGCTGCTGCAGCTACTTTTAAAACTTATCTCCCTACTCCTCCTCCTCCCATAGCTCTGGGCGAACAGACTGTCAGAGACACATTACTGAGTGGGAGGAAGCCCTGTATCACTGCTGCTCACAAAATGTTACACTGCCATTCATTCAAGACTAAAAGCCAAACATACATCAGTGGATTAAACGTGCTACAGACCCACACAAGTTTTCTTTAGCTGAATACCTCCAACTCTTCAGACATCAGTTTGCACTACTGATGCTTTCTAAAGTATATTCAAGGAAAGAATAGTTATTTATTTGATATGTAACAAAATATACCCTCCGGCAATTTTCCTTTTCTTTATTTTTAAATTAAATGATCAATATTAGTCTCTTGTGTTTGTTTTGTTAATGCAGTTGCAGTCAAGAGTTAGTCAATCTGGAAGCAGGACCAAACAGCTAGCCTGACCCTGTCACAAACCACCTACAATTCCATAACGTGGTTTTTCTCATTTGCTTGAGAAAAACCATGAACCATGCTAACAGACAATGTATCTTAGCCTGTTACCATGAGAACTTTTACTAATTTGGATTAAACACAGTGCAACCAATGCTAAAGGAGCCTTTCATTTAGAGAATATTTGGTTATAAATCCAATTAAAAACCTTTTAATGACATTTTACATGCATCTTCTATTTTTTAAATTGTATTTATTTATTTATTTATGTATTTTTGCATAGCTTAGCACCATACTAAAAACACAGATATATAATTGATGTCAGTGTTATGCCTCACTGTTAATAAGTAATTATAATAAATTATAATTATCTATATAAAATTTATTTTCCCTTGGTGAAGTTATGTGATTCATTTTTCTTTTGAACAGTTATTTTTGTTAATATTTTCTGTTGTTTCCTCACATGTGGACAGTAAGGTGCTAGGCTGGTTAGCGCTTTTGCCTCACAACAACAAGGTTACTGGTTCAAGCTCTGGTTGGGATCATTCTCTGTAGAGTTTGCATGTTCTCCTGTGCCTGTGATGATTTTTCTCATGCATATTGGGTTAACTGGTATTTCTAAACTAACTGCAGACCGTATGTAAGGTAGTTAAACTACTAGGGGCATGCAGAATAAACATTGGCATGCAGAGCAATGCATCTGTGAACTGTATCTCTGGGAGGAGGATTGCTGTGAAGAGCAAACATTTGATACTAAGTACTTGAGTTGTTGTCTGTTATTTAGGGGAGCGTTATGTACATACAGCATGAGGTGAATATTTTGATATGGTGTTATACTGTGCACCCTTGAGTCACCCTTGTAATGGTTGCAGCATCTCGGGGGGTCAAACCAAGTGCTTATCTGTTTTCTATCCAGGTGTGCTTTTATTGTATGTAGAGTGTGTTTGGGATCATTGTCATGCTGAAGAATTAGGCCATTACCAATCTGCTGCTGTCCAGATGGTATTGAATGCTGGTTCAAATTTTGACCATACTTATCTGCATCCATAATTTCATCAAGTTTTGACAATATCCCCAACATCACTGGGTGAAACAGAGCCCCAAACCATGAAAAGGTCTCCACTTACAGATGGCTGTTGAAACTCAACCTCTACTGGCTAGTCATTGAGCCAAATTTGGATTTATCACTGCATAAGACCTGTTAGCACTGATTTTCACTCAAGTTCTTGTGTAATTTGGCACAGGTAAGCCTTTTCTTCTTGTTTTCATTCCTTAAGAAGAGCCTCTTGACAGCCATCTTTCCACTGAGACCATTTCAGCACTGTAAGATCTAATGAGTTGCCAGTACTTAAAAAAATTATGCAAACGTGTTGCCTTAGAAAAACTAATTACAGTTTATTTAAGATATACACAGTACTTTGAATAATCTGATTTTTCTAAGAATGAATTAATGAAAAAGTCAACTGATGAATATGTCAGTTGAAATAAATAATTTGTTTTTAGCACTCTATATAGTTTGTTTTTGCTCTACAGGCCAATTTAAAGCTCAGTTGCACATGCATGCTGAACATGCATTTGAAAGTGCCTCCCTTTTTATTTTTGTATAAGAATACACTAATATCAACAGTAAATTTGGGTAATCAGTTTTTAAATGCTCAGGGCTGAATTTAGATCCTCCAAAAGATATTTTCACATCAATGCGTTAAAGCTGCATTACGTTTTGGTTCCTGTGAAGAGGAAAACAAACTGTTTTCATTCATCTCCTGGCAGTAGCATGTTACTTAATGCTACACTGTGTTATTCGCTAACGTTGTAAGCTAGAGACATTGTGTACAGAACATACAGGAGTTTTACCAAAACCTTTGTAATCTGAAATAAAAGAGTGGGAGTACAAGTTTTTGTTGACCAGAAAAACCAGAACGAGCGGAAGAATGCCAAACCGCTACGTAAAGAAGAGGGGAAGTAGTGAGTGGTATTTTTCTCTGTGTCTGTCCCTCCAGGTTACATATTTTAAATAACACAAGTTAATATGTTAAGGAAAGGTTGCTTTTGTGACATTTGTTTTGGACAGTAGTCTACAATGCTCTTCTGCAAATATTACTGCTTGATGAGTGTATGTTTGCTGTGTTGCTAAGTTTGGACAGGTTTGATATACTTCGGAATTATTCAGATTGTGGTCAGCAGACCTTTTGTCCATTGAGCAGCTGTTTTGTTTTGACCACACCACTGCCAGAAGCAGTGTTTTATGTGCTGTATGCTGGATAAAAAATAAATAAATAATTTTTACCTGCAGGGGTGCTTTCTTCCCTGCAGACACCCACCATAGCCGGAATGGTGTGTGTGTGTGAGAGAGAGAGAGAGAGGATGGTAATTGGTTGCAGTAAGTCACAACAAGCAAGGACAGATGGACTGAACAAAACGTTTGCTAAAACTAACGTCATTACTTTGATCTGTTTGTCAGAATCACTATCAAGTGCAGGTGCACAGTTGTAAAAATCCAAGAGGAATAAAAAAAAAGAAACTAATTTCCTGTTTGTATGCCTGACCTTCAAAATAAAAGCATGGGTTGTCTAGAGGTTGTCATAGCCGTTCTAGTCCAGCTAAAATAATCTACTCACTAAATTCAGTCCAGATCAAATGAAACATAAACTTCACCTGTTAAGCAGATGGACTTAAGAAAAGGAATTTTGTTGAGAAAGTAGGATACTTACTTTAAACTTTCAGACTTCTCAAGTATGGGATGAAACCATCCAGATTTTATCTCATAGTATTTTATTAAATGTATGAATTTATGCTTTTAAAGGATTTCAAGTAACTACGCTAGGTCATTTTTAGGCTGTCCCATTTTATCTCATATTGCAAGGTTTCATTTAATATTTACTTATTTATTATTAATTTATATTGTTTTATATAATTTATAATTTCATATCGTACAATTTTCTTAAAATTTGATTGGACGTTGTGTAAGGTTTGGTTAGACCATATGATTTTTATATTTAAATACTGTGACTGAATATTGTATAGGCTATATAACAGTAAAAGTATCCAATCAGGCTGATTTACCCTAAACATTTAAAATGTTCAAACTGTATAAAGAAATTCAACAGTTTTCTAACACCACCTTTTAAAATTATGATTGGTCCCTGTACTAGAAAAATACAGGTTCAATAATACATTTATTAAGTTAGCGTGTTTGACTGTACAGATAAAGTCTTACAGGAAACAACCGCATTTTGTATTTTCATTTGACCAGTTGACTGCTAGAGGTACATTTGATTTGATTTTTTAAAGCATTTCTATTATCTTTTGTGAACACTGAAAACGAACCACTCTAAGGACTAAACATATACTTGCAGTTATCTGGTCTTTGAAACATGCTATGTATTACCCTAATAAAATGTGTATCTGATAAAAAATATATAATAATAATAATAATAATAATGACGATTATAATAATAGTTTACGCTTTGAGTTTTATTTTGAAAATCTGATGGCGGATGTTCATTTGAATGTGTTAACTTGACTCGTGGTAGCGCCACTGAAGACAGGACCGTGTTAGGTTGGAGTCGGAAAAAAAACCCAGACGTTGCAACATAGTGCACAGGGGTGGATCTGTGAAACGAGTCAAAAGGCAACATTAGCAGCGGAAATCTCACTGGGACTCAGTTCAACGGAAGTAGAACTGTAGCAAAGTCACTGTGCGCAACAGGTGTCTGTTTCTTTTCGTAAGCTCACTGTTTGAAAGTTGTTTGAATAGTGGGGCTAAAAGTTTTCGTTGGTTAAAAAAACACCAACATGTCAAAACTTAGACCCAGGCTTTGTGTGTTGGAGAAAGGACCCAGCGGGTATGGGTTCCACCTGCACGGAGAGAAGGGCAAGATCGGGCAGTTCATCAGGCTCGTGGAGTCCGACACTCCCGCCTCCGAGGCCGGGCTCCTGGCTGGAGACCGATTGATGTTCGTGAATGGGGAGAGCGTGGAGGGGGACAGTCATCAGCAAGTGGTCGCCAAGATACGGGCAACCTCCGGGGCTTTAGAGCTTATTGTGGTGGACCCCGAGACCGCGGAGCTGCTGAAAAAACACAACCTACAGTGCCGGAAAGAATTCGTCACAGAAGGAATTCCCATACCAGGCAGTGACAGCGACTCAGACCGCGGGGACACTCAAAGCAACGGCACCCCTGCCCCGCTTGAGAACGGGGATTCTTCCTCGGAGAGATCCGAGAGGCATAGTGTCAGCTCAAGCACCAAGGTACAGTAAAGCGCAGTAACTCACTTAAGTGAGTACTAAACTTTATTTAATGTACCCCTGAACTTTCCTTTCTTTTTTTAAAAAAAATGTTGTTTTTAGTTTTTTCTTTTCTAATTAAACCCACACGGGTAGACACTTGGAACTGTAAGGTCGAACGTCAAAATGGTCAGCTGTTAATTTCTTGACTAGGAGTGAGCTGTATTTCTTGTATCATTATTATTATTATTCATTACTCCATTAATCTTAAAAAAGTTGTTTTTGGCATAAATCAATTTTAGTTCATGAAAATACATAAAAGTATATCCACTGCTATCTATGACAGAGATGTGACACACTCATTCCCGTACAACAGAATGTTTGTCATGTGTATCAGAGCCTGTCTGCTTTCTGTACTGAATTCCTTGTCAGGTTTGTCTCGTTGGACCAGGAAATTTGTCACAATCACATGCTGAGAATGAGCGTGTCTTTTTCATTTTTAATATTATCTAAAATGATCTCACTGAAAGCTGAGACTTGACATAATGTGGTTATTACTCAAACACTCAGGATATTAAGGTATGTTAGAGTTTTTGTCACGTCATTTGCTGCAATGGTAATGTTCAGAGACCTTCTGTCACCTTAAGTGGTGAAGTACTTTGACATGTTTTCTTTAATTTTTTTCACCACAATCCTGCCTCTTTGAAAGGCAGAGCATTTTCTGTCAGTTATGAAAGCATTTTATAAGGTTATGCTTTGAAGTGGTCACAAACATGGCAAGATTTTGTTTGCTATGTAACTGTTTAGCCAGTGCAAAGTCTGGACCCAGATTTAAATGTTGTGTAAGAGTGTTGCAAAATAGCCTTATTGTGGAGGTGTTAAGCTGTGTTCAGGTCTCAGAATGGAAAGCAGTTTTATTAAGGATTCTCAGGAAAAAGTGGATTTTTTTATTTCCAGGGCAAGTGGAAAATGTGTTTACTATAAGCAGGTTGAAAGTTATAAAGGGGTGGGGGTGGGGGGGGGCTTACAAAACAAGAGTGTGTTCATGTTTTCTGCTACTTAATGAATAATTAATTACCTTTAAAACAAGTTCTTTGTTTCCCACACAATAAGGCCTAGTCAAAGGCTAGCCTCATGAAGCACAGAACACCCGATTCACGTAGGAAGAGACTAGCATCACTATAGAACTTATTCTTCATTCAAACTTCATCTTTGAGCTGAGTGACCGAAGCGACTACTTGTGGAAACAAAGGACATTGCTGACTGTAGCATAATCTGGTGAGAAATACATAAACAGTTACATAAGCAACCAGAGCATGGAATGTCCATTGTAGTAACTCCTAACTATAGTGAGTTAATATTTTGCACAGCAATAACTGCTAGCTGCTCTAACTTTTTGATATGTACTAGCAGTGTTAGCTAATCTCACTCGTGGCCACCTGCAACAAATAGCTAATGTTACACAGTACAATTTTTTTTTTTAATTATTATTTAAATAGATAACAGATTAGCTGTCCAAACTCAGAGGCAAAGCTCAGTTTAAGGACCATTATGTCAAGCACTCATTGTGCTAATGTTTGCAAAGCTAGCTCCTGGGGTACATAACATTAGGTTAAGAGCTAGATGTTGCTGGCCTTGACTATCGAATTTCTGAGTCCTGTGTTTTGCATGGTGCAACCACTGCCACCATAATTGTAATCAACTGCAGAAACCCTGTCAATTTGATATTCTTGTGTAAATTCTTACTTATTGCTTATTGTTTGTTAAAGTTAGCTTCCAAATGTACTTTTCCCTTTTGCTTGTGCAATACCACTAGTTATCTGTTATCACAAAAGTATTCATTGCACCCAATTTTTATAACATAGTTTCTAATCTTTGGACTTGGCAATGATTTAACAAGTTACTCCAGTGGCCCTCTAAATCATTATTGTTAAAGTTGCAAAAGTATCTCATTCATCAAACATACAGCATTTCTACATTCCATGTGAACCAAGTTTGCACCTTTTGCCACGGAATTTCTATCTGCCTGTGTCTTTGCCCCTTGACTTTACACTATGTGTAAAGTGTGTATTGGCTGCAAACCATCAGCGAAATTCCTGCCTGATGGGAAACTTGGCAGAGCTTGTCTGATTGTGTGATATTGGCCATTCAGTGGGATACACTTAGGTAGCCTTGCTTGTGGTGAAACGATAGTTCCTTTTACATGATTTCACTGTTTTCCTAAAATTCCATGACATGCTTGGATGTCTTCTTCTTGTTCTGCAAACATTTTTTTTTCATGTCACATAAAAGCACAACCTAAGTGAGCATGTTAGCATGTACCATTCGAGTCCAGAGTCTTCACACTACACTGAGGTTGTCTGTTGGTCACCATAGAGATCCCCGGCAGCAAAAAGAGGCTTTGTCCACAGTGATTGCCTGTGGAGAACAAGGCTTATGGGCCAGGAAGAAAATGAGAGAGGATTCTCAGACCTCAACAAGAGTGTCATACTGACCTTGAAATGCATACACTTTCATAGAGTGACCAGATCAGACCATCAGAGCAATAGGAAAATTAAGCCTTTCCATTTGATTAAATAACTCTGCAGAACGTTCATAATAATCAGCATTAGTTTTTGTTAATTGATTTAACATTTAAGTCATTTCTGAAGGAAAATTTAGGTGGAATCTTAATGTAACTGGGCCTTTCCCAGAAAGATCAGTGAGGGCCTCCCACCTGACTGCCTCAGAATCAGCTGCTTTTCCTTACTTTCCTTACTTCTTGTGCTGTGTGTGTGTGTGTGTGTGTGTGTGTGTGTGTGTGTGTGTGTGTGTGGGACAGTCTCCGCCTACTGAAGATTATAGTTTTCTTCTCATTGTTTTATTAGTGCTACAACCCTGAGTCTGTTAATAGGTGGATTTTTGAACTTTCACTGAACCATTTATAGGAGTGTGAGTGTTGCATAGTGAGTAGATTATGAGATAATGAGCTCAAAGTCTATGATATTTCTGCTGCAGTTTAAACGCCGACCAACAAACAGTATATTCTCATACTGATATAATTGTGATAGGCATATGGGTGTTTTACCACCTACTAATTTTATTATCTCCACTCGATAGGTAATCTCTCTTATGTAATGACTGTTGAAGTCATTTTATCAAACAAAAAAATGACAAACAGGACAAAATGCAAAGTACTGGAGACAGTAGATAAAATTATGTACATGCAAAAGATGTATAAAAACATATGGGAAGGCTAACAAGAACGGAGTGAAAAAGGACTGCACAGTACATTTTCGAAAATCCCTCTGCAATCTGAAGGCTCTGTATACCTGCTGTGTTGGTTACTTTGCACAGACATAGTCATCACATAGCCATATCCATTTAGCCTATGGCTATGGCTATTTATTCTCACAGTTTTGGCACAGGTAGACCCTTTTTCTACAGTTGGTCAGTACTTGGGTTGAATACATGACTACTCAGACAATACTGCAACATCAGCACTGAGGAGAAGTCTAAGAAATTGCAACATTTTTGTTTTGGTTTTTTTTAATGTTTTTTTCAAAGTCTTTTCAGGTTGTTGCAGTATCCCCCTCTGTATAATCTCCGACTCTCTAAGCTTCTGTGTTGATATTTCATTAAATGGCAACAACAACCAACTCACAACCTGGAGAAACAGTTGGCGACAGCGGACACGACATCAATTTGACATGAACTTTGTCATACAGTACTGTTGGTGGCTCTGACCCTGTAAGAGCATAACTAACGGATGATTGATGGTCATTTGATCCAACTCTGATTATAAGCTTTGTCAAAAAGTTTGAAGCCTAATCCTGAAGTAGAGAGAGTCTCTCTTTCCTCGACCCAGACTGAGAGCTGGTTCCGCAGGAGAGTAGCCTGATTGCTGACGGCTCTGCCTCCCATTTAACTGGAGGTAGAGCCTTACAGGTGATGTTAAGGTCCTGCCCAAATAAAACACAACACTTCATTTTTGTGTTACCCACCCACCATACTTGGACTGTCTTGTTTTGAAGGCTTACTACATGCTTATTATTATTTGAAAAATTTAAAATGATTGATAACTACTAATAGCCAAGCTGCCTATCAACTTCAGTTAAAAGTGATGGGTAGGACTTAGGATATTTATACACAGCTATTCTTGGAACAGCAGAACATAGAAAACATCTCGTGTGTGTGTAGTATTTTGATTCTCCTTGTGCAGAGTGTATACTAAAGTTATAAATTTGTGATTGGGACCAGAATTTCAATACTTTGCCATGGGGAGTAATTTTCTATCACAGGATTCTTTGTATGGACTGCCATCCAAAACAAACTCCATTAAACTGCTGTTGGTATCATCTGACTGAGCACATTCCCAAAGTTTAGAAAACACAAAATACTCTGTTTATTATCCAAGCTTCTCTCCTTCATCTGTAACATTAAAGAACATGGAGACAACCATTCATTTTGTAGGCTATTTAAGGACCTACTTCCAAAGTATTGGAGACTTTCAGCTATCACCTCTGTCATCATTTTGTTGGCTCAGGCTGTGGCTGAACTGTATAGTTAAGCTGTCTGGAGGAAGCCTTTTATATCCACTGCTCTGGCTTTTTGGTATTACAGATTATAATTACATTTGTTGCAACCAATTAGGAAAGCGTCTTTGAGATCTCTCCCTCTTTTCAACTCTGAATGCTTTGATACTTTGGTACATATGGGCTCCTGTGTCATCAAGCTGTGGGCTCAGCCTGCTTTCAGCTCTGATCAGTCAGCAGTAGCTAAATTGGGCATTCAGCATGACAAAACAGACTGAGATGCCTGTGTGCGCATAGACCAAAACATGCTCAAACTGAAATATGTTGCTACTGCTTATCTGTATCTGGTTGATGGTGGCATGTGGTTTAGCAAAGTAATGCTTTTCCCAACCACCTTCATCAGCTCCTGGTAGGATGTCCAAATTCTTCCATAAATCCCTGGGCCCCCCTCAGAGTGTCCTTCTATGGGATGTTTTAGGAAAACCACAAATGGGTTCACAAGGTATTCTGCTGGCTCCACCTCAGCCAAATAATAAAATTTGCCCAGAAGAACTTTATTTGCTAGCCCAGCGGTCCCTAACCCCCAGGCCACGGGCCGGTACCGGTTCATGAGTCGTTTGGTACCGGTCCATGAGTTGTTTGGTACTGGGCCGTGAGAGTTGAGGCTCGGGTGTGAAATGTTCAGGGTTTCTATCAGTGTTTATCGTTATTTTTTAATCATTTTTATTGTTAACTCTGTTTCCCTGGTTCTTTTCCCGTGTGTTATGAATAAATGTTCTTTTTTTTGCTACTGGTACTATTTTTATTTTGTTGTATTTATCCGTGACACCTTAAATGCCGGTCCTTGAAAATATTGTCGAACATAAACCGGTCCGTGGCGCAAAAAAGGTTGGGGACCGCTGTGCTAGCCTATCTAAGAAAGAGAAAGAACAATTGGCTTAACTAACTCAAAGACTCTCAGTTCCTCTCCAAGCTCTCTCAATCCTCTGACAGCCTAACAGTGCCTCATAATTTGATTGGTAACAAGTTAACATTAAGTTAAGTTGTGAATGCAGTTTTTATGGTTCAGAAAAATACTGATACTTTGTAGCATACTGCTGTTGATTACAGTGAAACTAGTTTCTCCTTTGTCTGCTCTCAGTTTTACCCCGGTGTTTGACTGACAAGAGACAAGTAATTATAAGAAGCAATATTAAGAACATGGTTAGTAACAGGTTACCAACAAATGGTGCTCAAAACGAATGAAAAGAGAAGGAAGGCATCATCATCATCAGAGTACAGTTTTCAGTTTAGTCAAAGACTATTAATAACAAACGTATTGAAAGCGCTTTGTTTCCTACATGTTATGCCCTTGTCATACAGGCCTAGAAATGAGTTGATGATAACCTGGCGACCACTGGTTACTAGGAAAAATGAGTATTCCCTGACCAGTTATGAATGGTTACTGTTTTATGCTATGAAATCAATTGCTAAGGCCCAGTCACACAGGCCTGGTAAAGTAGCCTGGTCCACATGAGACAGTAGGGAAAATGTGTATTCTACGACTGGTTATCAAGTGGTTCGAGGTGGTTGTTTGCTGTCGCTAGGTAAAATTGGTCATCGATAGATATACGTTCCTACTCTGAAAACCTCCTTGAGTCAGGATCCAACTCATATCCAATCCATCAGATGTGAAAGCAGCTGGGGCTATAACATTAACACAATTTTGCTTTTCCATCTTTCATTTGATTTGTGCTACTGTGAGGAGTGATGAAGTAGTCATTTGGGAAATTACAGCTGTTCAGAGCCCTTGGATCTACTAATAAATATATCAGTATTTGGTGGCAAAGAATTATTAATCTATCGTAAATAAAAGCAATACTATATGTATATTGGAGTATCAATAATGTATTCCACTCTTAACTAAGCATGTGTTCATCCACAAAAAGCTGTAGTAACAGTCATTGAAGAACTGGCTCAGTTGGATTTGGCACACAACTTAACTGTGCATCGAGGTTTCGTATGATGATATTAGCTGGGGGGTAGTAAGGGAGAGACAATAATACTCAAGTAAACTACACCTTTTGTGGAAGCTCCATGAATCTCTTAAATTAACCTGTCAGACTGAGCAATGCTTGGAGAAATTGGAAAAACTCATGATCTACTCTGAAGGCCTCAGTTAGCATGTTACATGTTAAAATTCATAACAGTACAAATAGAAAAAGACTGGACAAGTGGCTCTTTTGTAAGAATTCCCAGGACAGAACGCTTCTTTCTAAAAAATATAGCAGCATAGTTTAGCATATAAACAACTGTAGATAGTTTAGACCAGGGATGTCCAACTCGGGGCCTCAAGGGCCAGTGTCCTGCAGGTTTTAGATCTCACCCTGTGTCAACACACCTGAATCAAATGATTAGTTCATTACCAGGCCTCTGTTGAACTTCAAGACATGTTGAGGAGGTCATTTAGCCATTTGAATCAGCGGTGTGGATCAAGGTCACATCTAAAACCTGGAGGACACTGGCCCTTGAGGCCTGGAGTTGGACACACCAGGTTTAGACCAAAGTGGACATGTTTGACCTTAATGAACAGTATCAAAAAACAAACTGACAGCTTGTCAGTGCGGACACATTATACCATTTGTCAAGCATGATGGTAGAGACTGATGATTTAGGCTTGTTTTGTAGCCACAGAAGTGGTACTGAGCAGTCACTGGGTGACCATGAACTCCCAAAAAGCTATTGAATCACAGGGTGCAGTTTTTCACAGGACTAAATAGAATCCAATCAAAGCTTTCTTTTTTTATAGGACTGTATATTTAATTTTTTTGTTTTTAATTCCTGTGAGCTCACACCATGCTACCATGTAAAGCTAAGCAAGTTAGTTAGCCACTAGAGAAAATAAGTAAAGGACATACTTTGTCTTGACAAAAACAACAGTTTCAATAGCGGATTTTCTAAATATACACATACACCCAGAGCAAATGTGTGTTCATATACACACAGACTGACACAGACAGCAGGTTCCTCTGCAGAGTTGTTGGGGTGTTGGGGTGGAACAGGCGAAGAAACCACTTCCTGCCCTTTTAGCTAGTTGCTATAGTGCTGAAACATCACTGTTTGTTTTTTGTCTCAGCCAGTTAATGATAACCATAAAGCTGTGTACAAAGGCATATATATTATTGGTTTTGATTATGTAAGCGAATAAGCTTCTCAGGCAAAGCTAAATATTAGTGCATATATCAGGAAGTAAAGTTAGTTTGTGGCTGAGCAGTTTGAAATAACTGGATATCAGGCACTAAAACACTGACTCCTTTTTTTCTAAAGTGCACAAACACAGACTGTAAACCCCTTTGAAATCCTACACCATAACCTACAACATAGTCTCACATGCACTTCTCTAGCAATACAACTACATGTCAGGTCAGCGTAGCCCACAGCTTCTGTGGCTAATTGGCCTATTCAGTACTGTTGATTACTACTTTAATTTCCGGATAATATTTTGTCACAGTTTTTGAGTTTAAGTGAGAGAATAACAATCATCCTCTCAATGTAAGGAATAATAATCATAGCATCAATATAAGGATTCACAAATGTCATTAGATTCCTGTAGGAAGATTGTTGAAACTGTCAAAATGGAGGTGATGGACACACAAAGAAGTGGTAAAACTTAGGGGATGAATGTGTTTGCCTCCAAAAAACAAACCCAAATAAACCACAGCAAAGACTGGGGACCTTTTTTGTTTCTATGTGCTGACACTACATGTGGAACACCAGGATGTGACCACAAGGTAAGTAAGTTGTAACGCACCACCACAAGCATAAGTGCCGGCAACAACATAGACCACTAATGTTGGTTGCATTGTAACCACAGAAGTTTAAATCCTGGTTCAATCAGTTGTTCAACTCTTGCTGTTAGCAGAGGTAAGAGGGGCTGTTGGTTACATAATACTAACAAAGCTGGTAAGCACAGTTCTGCAGACACAGGTTAGTGCAGTTCAGAATTTCCATTTACACCCTGTTCGAAGAGTATCTTTTATCTGTGTGGCATAGATGGTCATAAAGTTTTCACATTACTCACTCCCTCGGTACAAGGTTCTCCCAGCTGTCATTATGACCAGGTTAAAGCACAGGATTTGATGTTTAACTATAGTCAGCTGTAAAACCATTAACCTTTGATATTGAACAAGCTTAGAGGATCTTTATCGTGGCTGCCTCATGCCTCTTGTACCATCACACCAACACTGGGTAATCCTACATTTACGCTGCAGCTGCTTATGGCAGGTCACACACCAGATATTGTTTCTATGCAGGCACAAAATTAGATTATATCACAAGTAACATGTGCAGATGAAACATGCACACTGATACCAACCAGTACAATGCATACCCCCTGTCAATCAGCAACACAATACAACCAACCAATTAAGCTTAGAGATATGAAGGAAGTATTGCCTGTTGCTCACATTTAATATTGTTTTCCTTAGGTGTTGTCTGAGCTCTGTTAGCACAGATTACATTTCTTTAAATCTAAAAATGGTATATTTTTAATGCTGCCAGTGTACTTAAAGTCTGTTCAGAACATAACATGTTTAATGAAGTTATGCATGGATGTATTATGCAAATTATGACTGAGTTTACAAGACACAGCAGATGCTAATGTTAGTTGGGTTGAGGCATCTAAACATTACAAGTAGCCTGCTGGCTAATGTAAATAGTAGTCGATGGATGCAACTTTAGTTTTTCTCCTTTGGTGTTAAGAAATTGGAAAAAAATTGCCTAAGCTTTTCTATGATATGGAAACCCATTTTTAATGGTCAGTAACTAGTTAGCTAATGAATAATGAAAATGCATCCTGATTGGTTTAGCAACAGTGTGTGTAAAAGAGACACTGCTGGACTTTACCCAGCACTTTTATTATCATACAAATATCACTGTCACTGCAGTGTGAGTGCGTACGTGTCTGTGCGAATTTGCTGATACTGTATTTCCTGCACATGAAACAAAATCATCTGAAAAGTTGAGTCGGCCTCAGATGCACTAAAGACATCAGACAAAAGCTGAGGGAGTTCATAACATGACATTCTCTGTGCTTCTCATATACTTTTCTGTCTATATTTACATAGTTCCCTGCTTTAGCAAACAGTCTCCATCCTGTTCATACAGAGAGAGAGAAAAAAAACAGTGCAGAGACACCTGCTGACCTGTTTGCTAATAGACCCAGTAGTTTGAAAACAATACAATGATGAGGATTTTACTCATTCCAGGCACAAAGTGTCCAATCCAATTTTGAGTCTAATCTAAAGGAAAGCTAGCCTGGCTTTGAGTTTCTGCTCTCCGTCCTCCATCTCCCTGCAGAGTGTTGTCACCACGCCCAGACTTTGGGCTTTTTGGGCCTCTTAGAGTCCAGTTTGACAGAAACAGCAGGGCTGGATTGAACATTTAAGAACAAAAAGTGGTCTGACGACAAACACATGCCTGGCTGGCGAAGTCGAAGCCTGTGTTTCTCTTCGCCTCGCTGTGAAGATTCACTGATGTCAGCAGAAAGACTGAAGTATGAGGGCTGGCAGTCTATTCCTGGTCACCTCCTGTGCCGCTCTGCCATAGGTTGATTCTCTGCTCACCTGTGGTACAGTAAACGGATTAAACTGTGCACTGCCTCTACCAGCTAGTCTATTACCTGATATAAACCTGCAGTTGCCTGCTGTTTGAAATGAGACTGATGTGATGTTTGTGGGCATTAAAATCCAAAGAATATTGCCCTGTTGACTGTTATTTAGGCAAATAAAATTTATCCATGTCAGTGTCTGAAAATTACCCATTGTCACAGAATGCTGCTCACAGAATATTCATAAAATGCAGATTTGTTCAGTTTTTGCAAATATATTTTCAACTAATATGCCAGTTTTGCCTTTTGTAAATATTCAGTTTACTGTTTATCTAATAAGGCAACAGTTGTAGCTTCCCCTTGAACAATAACTTTATTAATTATTTTAAAATCAAACTATGTGCCATATCAGCCAACTGATTTGTTATCTGGTTGTTGCAGCTCTAGGTGGGTACTTATATCCAAAGGTGTGATTCGGCCTTTGTGATATAACCGTAGCTTGCAGCATTCCTGTGGTGTAACTTTCCACCTCAGTTATTTTGTCATCCTTATCATCATTAACAGACTGTGTCATAAATGTATGATTCCATCCAAAGGTTGCACCTGACTATCACCTCAACCCATCATTTTTCAGCAATCATCAACCGGCCTGATTTCATATAAACCCCTGCTTCAGTGTATTATCCACAGTGTCACTGCCTTGATTCAGTGCTGAGGCTGCAGTCTTTGATCTTGAAAAGACACTTGGCAGGAAGTAATTTACAGACAGCTGTTGATGGCGTTTATCAGGTAGTGGAAGTACAAGAGATGGATGGATCTGGGGTGGAACAGGTGTACTTTTTTAATGTGGATTCTCAGGTGTTCTCTATGCACATGCTGACTTTAAAAGGGCTCTTACATATGGAAGCCACTTTCTGTTGTGAAAAGAAAATAAGGTGGAACTTTTCAGTATGCACTGTTGAGATCTGTCTGTCTGTAGTCACATTTTGCTAGTACTGGTTGGAGCCTGTTTTACCCTCAGAACAGCTTTTATTGTGTGTTGGATACAGGTCATTCATTCCTCAGAGACTTTGGTTCATGTTGACATATTACAAGTGATTTAAGTGAGTGATTTAAGTGATATACCTTTATTAGTCCCACAAGGGGAAATTTCATAAGGCTGCCGACCTATTGCACGCAATGACGGCGCCATCTTACCCTCCGACCATACATACATTACACAAAAACATCACATGGGGAAGACAGGTCAGAGAGGTATAACAATGGAAAATGCACCACATGAGGAAAGATAAGGAGAAAAAAAAATAACTCCTCCCAGACTGAGCTCCAACAGGGAGATCAGTTTGAGAACAGAAAAAAAAACACCTCTGCACATAGCACACGAAAAAAAACTCTTAATACACCAAAGAAACACATGACAAGCAACAGGGGTGGGTAAAGGGTGAGAGACAGCCAATTTAGACAGTACATCCGGGCCTGCAGCCTATGCGCTGGTCTCCTTGATCCACCGTCAGCATCGGAAGGGAATAAGCGTCGAAGGCGTTTGGAGGGGGGAGGGGGGATGAGTGTATGTCTGCATGTGTATATATGTGCGTGTGTGTGTGTATCTCCAGAGTTCAGCTGAGACAGTGTCTTTCGCCCTGCCAGGCTAAGTAAACAGTCTTCCAGCCAACCCAGGTGGCCTTGCATAGAAAGGGAAGAACAGTCAAAACACAGTCGTTATCAGGGTGTTGTTGTTCAGCTCCAGCCTTGCAACCGCAGCTGGCGCCGAAGGGGTATCCGCATGAGTGATGGTGCTTTTTACTTTAGTGCGAACAGCTCATATGAATTTCCAAGCAGTTCTACAGTCCAACACTGGTCTCTCAATCTCCCGTTGGAGAGCCGCGAGCTTCGCCATACTTGCGCTCTGTGATGTTGTCATTCTTGTGCCCAAAGAGCCGATTCTGAGAACTCACGACAGTGTGCCTCCCCGAGATGTCATCCAATTTACGCTCAGAGATGTTATGCCGAGCGAGCCCTTCCAAGATGTAATCCAGTCTGCACTCAGAGATCTTATTCTGAGTATTCACGGCAGCCGTAAGCCTTTCTAAGATCTTATCCGTGCTGCACTCAATGAGCCCATTTTGAGAAACTCACGCCTCTTCCCATCATTTCAATCCCAGCAGGCAGCCTTGTGGGGGTTTTAACAGCCGGTTCCGCTTCCTTAGTTCTCCGGTAAGTCAGGGCCAAGCCAGCTCCGATCAGCCAGAACCCTGTTACCATGGTTCCGAATAGGTAGATATCTGCCGAGATGGTTCCGAATAAGTAGATATCTTCAGCACTCAGGCTCACCCAAGCCCAAACTTCTCGTTGAGAAAAGGGTGTCAATTGCATTCAGAAACCAGTTGATCAAATCCATAATTCTCTTTTAGGTTTTAGAGAACAGACTGTGAGAGAGTGTTCCAGGGAGAAGTAATACAAAAAACACGAGACTAGACAAGGACACAAGAGGCTAAGCAGGGAAGCTAAGGGAGAGGAGGAGGAGGAGGAGAGGAGAAAAGTGCGACCGCCTTCGTCAAGAGCAAGAGCACAAGTTAATACAATTGCTAAAGATTTTTATTTGCTGCACATGCATGGTGCAAACATGCCGTTTCACCACATCCCAAAGGTGCTCAATTGTGCTCAACTTGTTTTGTTTGAGCTTGAGGTTTCTGACAAGGCACAATATCCTGCTAGAAGACATCAGAAGATTCAGTTCAATTCAACTTTATTTATTTAGCTCCAAAGCACTACAACAGTCACCTTAAGGTGCTTTATATTGTAAGATAAACACCCTACAATAATACGGAGCAATCGCTTGGTGACAGTGGGAAGGAAAAACTCCCTTTTAAAAAGAAATCTCCTGTACAACCACACTCAGGTAAGGCTCTCCACTGTGACTGGTTGGAGGTGAGGCGAAGGAGATGAAACAGAAGCCAGAGATAAATGATAAATAATGATTAAATTCGCAGTTATGTGTAAAGAGATGAGAGTGAAAAGAGGTGAGTGAAGAAGGAACACTCGGTGCATCATTGGAACACTCAGTACAACCTAGGCCTATTGCAGCATAACTAAAAGAGGGTTCAGGGTCACGTGATCCAACTATACACTAACTGTTTATCAAAGAAGAAAGTTTAAATTCCACAGAAGAAGGGCCTGAAAGCTGAAGGCTCTGCCTCCTATTCTACTTTTAATTACTCTAGGAACCATAAGTAAACCTGCAGTCTGAGAGCCTAGTGCTCTGTTAATATTGGTCATGGGGATGTGATATTATGAGGTCTCCAAGGTAAGATGGGGCCTGATTAATCGAGACGTTGTATGTGAGGAGAAGTATTTTATGTTTTATTTACATCACAAATAACAAAATGGAGTCTGTTAGATAGATGTGATAAGACCTACACATGCTCTGTTCTCTGTAATAAAATATCATCAGTATCAAAGTCTCCGTTGAGGTGCAAGGATGGGGACACTGTAGTCACAAAGGGGTGGACATGGCCAGCAACAGTTCTAAATTAGAATAATTTAGTTTAAATTAAGTATATAAAAGATTTTCTTAATTAATATGTTGGAATTGTGGCCTATGTTATAATTAGAAACTTTGAAAATTAAGTAAATAAGTAATAAGTCTGTAAGTTTAATCACAGTGAATGTTTAGAATAGAGAAAGTGAGGTATTGGAAAATCTGTAATCATTTCCAAGAGCCTTATAATAAAGATAAAGTTCATGATGTCAGCACAGGAGCACATGTGTGATTACAGTATTACAAGAACATATGTTGGATTAAACACTTAACTAGGCACAGGTCACAGCAGGATTAGCCTGAGCAGCAGAGCCAGGATGCTGCTGCTTCATTCAGTTACGAATCTTACCTCATTATATGCACGAACATTTAATGTATTTGATATTATTTGAAGAAGCTTCATGTCTACAATATGTCAATAGGGACTTTGTATGATGTCCAAACCTTGCAGTGTAGAACAAACATGTAGGAACTGTGGTGATGTGGCGTCTCAGGTTGAAATAAGCCATAAACCTCATCACATACTCTAATCACAAATAGATGATTTCCTGCATTCTGCTTTTACTGATTCTCTGCAATGAATAACAAGATTTAAGAGTGTCACCTGTGCGCTAGACTGATGTATAGCTTTCATAAAAAAATTAGGTCAGAATGCTAAAATTATATATAAGAAAGAATTGGCATTGTACTAAATGTTAAAATGTAATATTATTATTTATCTATTTTTTTAAATATCAAGTTGTGCAGCGGTGGAGCTGTGTAAATTAGCACTGTTGCCTCACAGCAACAAGGTCCTGGGTTTGATCTTTCTGTGCGTGTTCTCCCCATGTTTGCGTGGGTTCTCTCTGGCTTCCTCCCACAGTCTAAACATATGCAGTTAGTGGGGTCGGGTTAATTGGTGTTTCTAATAAGCAGATGATAGTACATGACTTTGAGAATGTGCTAGAAATGGTACCATTTTTATTTTTTTGATAATTTTATCATTGTAATGTTTGTTTTTAGTTTTTATCAGTATCTCCTAATTTTCTGTTTTGAATCATGACCTGTGATTGTTTTTATTTAAATAGTCTTAAGTATAAATTATTATGTTAAATACTTTGTGTCTTGCTATGAGTATTATAATTATGGTTTCTTCATAACTGTGACGGGATTATATTTAAAATTAGATTAATTAATAATTTTGACCAAGCACCAATGTGTATATGTATGTTATGAGAGTAAAATGTTACACTTTAGGCTGAACTCTCACACTGAGTTTCATGTGTGATCGTGTGTAGGAGGAGAGAGATGGGCCCCGGCCTCGTCTCTGCCACTTGAAGAAGGGCCCCAGTGGCTATGGCTTTAACCTGCACAGTGAGAAGTCAAGACCAGGTCAGTTCATCAGAGCTGTAGATGAGGACTCTCCAGCACAGAGAGCCGGCCTCAGGCCGCAGGATAAGATCATCCAGGTATGTGCACTCGCGCACACAAGCACACACACTCGCTTTTTCAGATATCCCTGTGCTTTGACAGCAGTTGCAGTTGATAAATGACACCCATAACGACAAGAGATGATGGCACAGTTCAGTATTGTGGCCAATGCTTTTTTCACCTGTCATTAAAAATGTCACACAATAAGAAACCAAATATGTTGTTATTATTATTATTTTTTAAAATCAGTATTATTATTATTATTATTATTATTATTATTATTATTATTATTATTATTATTATGAATGTTGAATAGCAACAATAACCAAGAAGATCAAAGACAATTTGATCACAAATTTTAATTTGTGGTCAAAGTTGGATTGAACACAAGACAATATAGAATAATAATAAGAAGGAGAAAACAATGTGACATTGAAAGAATCTCGAAAATAATAGTGATGGAAGTATAACTTTAGGTGAAGAAAGATTTTTAACACAATAATTTTGGTGCAAAATTAAAACATTTATGACCAGTGAGCTCAGGAAGGATTTGCAGTCGAAAACTTGATAAATTGTGATAAAGCTCTTTGAGATGGGATATTAGGAAGTCTGAAAAAAATCAATCTTAAGGAGAACCAGTTTGTGCAAAAAAAAAGTCACAACCGCAGATTAAAAGGGCTCATTTTATGGTTCAAAAGTGCCAAATACAGCAACAGTTGCCTTAAGGTGACTATAATGAAAGTTAAACAACTTTTATGTGAGTATGAGTGTGTGTGTGTTTTAGATGTGTTAGCCATATATGTATCAGCTATAATCCTATTACATAAGTGTGCAAATGAGAAACTGAATGAAATATTAGCAGAAGCCAAGCTATTAAGAAGCTTCTGTGTTTATATGTGATGTAAAGGAGAAATCGGTATTCTCTGCCTCATTAAGTGTGTGCGAGAGACAATAATCCCTTATAGTTAATCTGCTTAACATGTCTGTCAGCTGAATTAGAAGCTTTCAAACAGTCCACTCTGGCTTCTCCCATCCATGGGATAGAGAGGCTAGATTTGGGATATTGTAAAGATTTAAAAGCTAAATTTTAGTGAAATTTCTCCGAGTCTTGTGGGCAGTCCTGGAAGTTCATGTCAAGATTCTGAAGCAGAGTGTTCTGTACCATCTCCTGATGTTCCTGTGTGGGAGCTTGTGAAACTTCTCCGATTTTCCTCCCACAAAAATTCCTCAGTGACTTATCTCCCTGGGTGCTTAATCAGTTTCAACTCTGGGAGTATTCTTGTACACCACTCCTCGTAGTAAGACACAACATTAGCTATCACCAGTGCCATTAATCTCCTTTAGGGTGTCCATTCCATTGTCATGACAGTTCACTGACTTGATATGTAGTCCTCTGTATGAATGGGCAGTGACAGTTTACAGACAGTGGATCTGAGTTTTTCCACTTGTCCAAACAAACTCTTTGCCAAAGTAACCCGGTTAACTTACTGTTAGATGGATGCAACAAAAGAGAATGATGCTCTCCACCATGTGTTAAATATCCTGATTCATTTTATTCAGTTTTATTTATGTGGCTCCAATTTCACAATAGCATTCATCTAAAGGTATGAGGTATATTCTCACAATTTTAGAGACAGAACACGAGCAATCAGTCTCCTTTTACCAATAACTTGGCAATTGTGGAGAAGAAGAACCCTCTTTCCACGTTAAGCGACCTGCACCAAAAAACTTCTTAGCGAATGTAATCCTTCTGGAACAAGTGACTGGATGATGAAGAGAAATATAAAGAAAATGAGTGTATAGATTTCCAAACCAAGAAATATGCTTTTAACATAGTTAGTCATACTTGACAAAAAGAAGTTGTTTATAGCATCTACCCTACGTTCTACCAACACACTCTCTTGGGCACTTCAGAGATTTTGCGATATTGTCATTGATGACATAAAATGGTTGGTACTAACTGCTATGCACTCACAAGGAGTTCTGATAGCAGAACAATGAGGTAAACCAATCAGTTTGTTTAGTTAGTTAAATAAACAGTAGCTTTTCATTCTGCTTTGTTAGTATTACCAATATCTTTGATAACAGACAATAGTAAAAGCTCACACACAATCTAGGTAAACACGTACATGTTTCCGATTTGCTAAACTATAATAAAGGGTTAGTTTTCATGCTGGTTTTAATAACTGCATCAGCTGGCTAAATTCTGTCGCTGTCATTGAGCACGCCAAGTCAAGTTGAAACATTCTGTCATTAGAAGTAAATAAAGAGTAATAAAAAGTGAGTAATAATGTTGTAATAATAAAGAATGAGCATAGTAAAAATAGGATACTGAAACTGAAAGTTAAATCGAATTCATATATGCATTATACTCAAAAATTCATTGAATAAAGAACTTTTTTAAAGAATCAAAAATAAATAACATGGATAAATGTTG